>NC_056764.1:16407500-16707500 GCF_018687715.1 Carya illinoinensis | reverse complement strand
ATCCTTTCTACTTCTCCCACTCACATTCCCATCATCAAGAGAGAAGAGAAAGACTTAGTTCATACTTTTGCCAATCCGACCATCATAATCATTAACGCCCATTTCACTTGAAGGTTTAAAGATTCTAGAAGTCAAACACCACTTTCTTCCTTTCCAAACATCACTTTTGTGTGGCCAAATAAGAATGATCCAAGAAAATACTTGGTGGAACCTAGCACGCTTGTTTGATCGTTGGAAATCTTTTTGGGGCTTTGTAAGTTAGCCTCTAACTTACCCTTGGATAATATACTAATGTCTTTGTGTAAACTTTGCATCATGTTATTTGTATTGAATAATGAAAGATTATGCTCAAATGTCGCATACTATGATTGGTTTTCATCTTTGTCTATTCATGCTATGTTCAAATGATACTTCTTGGAAATTCTTATTTAAATGCCATGTTTAGAGTTTTGGAAAATGATATATTCCATGTTGGGTCTTCACATGTTATATTCATATATTTGTATCTAAATGTTCTAATTATTCCAAGTCGTTCATGCGTGGCATATTGATAAGTATATGACATGGTTACATGAAAAGTTGCATCGTTTGATCACAAGTACATGTCATATGTTTTTGGGTTGTACATTGAGTGAAAAATCTTTTTGTCATGATCTTAATGCTAAGATAGGGGAATATCTTAGTAGAACTCTCATGTCCACTTTAGAGTGCCTAAATTGGAGGTGTAGCCTCTGAGTTGACGAAATATACAATCAACAGACTTTGAATAGGTTTTTTTAAAGGACTCTGGAGTAAAGAAGCCGCACCTAACGTTAGTGGGTGCAACACATTGAAAATATAATAAATGCGAACTGCAAACTGTCGTATCATATTAAATTAGACATACTCACACTCATTCAAAGGGCTGGCAATGTGATGCGGTAACTAGCTGAAAGCCCACTGTTCCTAGGGGTAGCTGTGAGGTGTCTACCTACATTGTTATATTGTTACTTGTTATAAGGTTACAAGATCAGTATTTTTTGAAAAAGGAACTCAGATGGGACAAAAATTTGTTTTTTCAAAGTACATGTTCATGCTCATGCATTCATACTCATGGTTTACCTTGGACATGGTTATGTTATTTTTATGTTTGTTTTTTATTTAACTTGCTGAGATTTCTTGAAATCTCACTATGGTAATTTTCACTACCATTTTCCTTGAAATGATAGAAGTTGTAATAGGATTAGAAGATAGCCAACAAGATGATGATTGGCCTAACATGATCAAGGATTGGTATACTACAAAAACTTTAGTATAGTTGACACCCACATGGAAGATGCATTGGACCACCGAATGGGAGGAAGCCCTCACCTTCGATAACCGATTTAAGAATATTGACCATTATGTGGAGATCATCTCAAAGTGCCTAACAGGAGTTCATGATCTTATGAAAGCTCATTGGGGGCTCAATTAGTTTCGATGAATATTGGGATGAAACAAAAACTGGAGTGTCAAGACATGTAACACAAACTTATATACCCCTGTACATGATACTTAACATGCAATACATCATATAATTGCATCTAGTAGAATGTAATATTCGAAGCAGAATAAGGGTGACTAAATAAAACATATGCCAGAATAAAACAACCCAATGTCATTCATAACTATCATACGTTCAAATCATATGGTAGCATAATCTTAGTACAATTATTCCTGATAAAAAGTCTCCATAGCTAAATCAACTACTTCATGCGTTCTAATGCATGAAGTCTCAAATTCAAGTTCTAACTTGATCTAAGCATTAAATCTAGGATGTCATAGCAAATAATCCATCAAAATAAACATCAAATCTAAGAGCCTCTAATTCATGCTTAAAATCATACTCTTGCATGTTCTTCAACAATCCAATTAAAGACCGAAATTATAAATCTTCATAATCCATTGTTAATCCATAGATCAAGGCTTTAAAAAAAATATTTACAAAAATAATAACCATTGAGTCAAGATCTTAGAGCTAAAATCACAACTTAAACCAAACAAACTCACTTTGAATCAATTGGTTTCTACCACTTCGAAGATCATGCAAAACCATTTTATAAAATCCTAACATGCTTTGAATCAAATCATAACTTGTGTAAAAATCATTTAAGCACTTCATCAAACCAAGATCTATAGAAATTCTCGTCTTAACAAGAAAAACTTCCAAGCTTATTGCCCTACATTCAAAACCAAACCATCATCATACTAACACTAACAATCAACCTCCAAACTTCCAATAAAAATAACCAATACTCCCCCCACACATTCAGGACCCATAACTTAAACAAAATTTAAGATTTGGAGCTAAGGAAAATAACTTACAAAGGCTGGAAACCCAAGAAGCAAAGCTACCAAAAAATTCCCTCTAGCTCTCTCTCGGTTTCTCTATAGAAAATGGTTGAAAAAGTGCAAGTGTGAGGAAACAAATGAAGGTAGTGTGGGCTATATATGGAGGGATGACTTGGTGGTTGGAGGAGTGACAAGTAAGGTAAGGTGGGCTTGTGAAAAGAGAAAAGAAAAGCTTATGGCAGTGGGGCTAATTTTATGATGCTACTACTGAGTGGGTGAGGGGCCTGATGTGTCTTGTTTGATTTGCCATCGAAGGCACTATTTAAGGTCGATTGTGAGGTGACATGGCAGCCAAGGCATGTCCATGTAAGTGGGTTGAAGCTTGTTGCAGAATCTTGGTTGGATTGGCTAGTTTCGGTGGACTAAAATGAGGTTAACAAAATGGACTTCATTTGGGGTTTGGGTTAGGGTTTGGTTCCAATCTAATCTTTATTGGTCAAATGTAAATTATCAGGGTGTAAGAGAGTGGATGAGGATTTAAAAGTGTGTACGTTGTTGGTTTCTTGTAGAAATGACTTAAACAAGTGGGAAAACACTTAGTCAAAACTGAGTACAAGCATTTAGGGTTTGGAGGTTTTAGGGTTTGGTACCCTAACCATTTGGGTTTCTGGTTGGATTATTTGGTTTAGGGTTTCATTAGAGTTGAAACCCTTTTTTAGTTCGCCAAATAGTGTTTGAGTAGATGAAATAGTGAATGGTGCAAAAGGGCATGATGATAAAGCTTGATTCACCCTCCATCACTTACACACTTATATTCCTCTTGACAAGTATCCGTAGGATTTTCAAGTGAATGATAAGAATTGTGCCATGTGTTCAAGAAAATTTTTTCTAGTGATCCTAAGTAGATTTGGACATCCTATATGACGATTTGATAGCTATTTGAAGCAGATGCCAAGTTGCGCTCTCCCGAAGGGTTAGTATTCACTTAAAAAACATGAAACTTTTTATTGCACCATAAAATCTTAAATATTTATATGAGTCTAATGGTACAATTCACTTCATAAAATTATATTCCTAAGTACCTTAGTTAAATAAAAAGGCAATTCTATCACTATAGTGAATCACGATCCGATTATGCTAATGGACTAAAACCTAATTAATCGCTCGATTCGTGAAATCCTTTAAGGGTTTCGCGAAATTTCTAAAGTTTAAAGAAATTTGTCTATCGAGTTTTTTTCAAGATGTTACACCTGCCTTACATGATCCCTACAAAAGCTCAACTTTAAATGTTAAGTTTGATCCTCTATAAATCTATTTAATTCAATACAAGGCCATGTCTAAAAGCTAGGCTGTTCTCTTTAAATATAAAAACCATTCGATGAATGATCTTTAGAGTTGCTCTAGTGGAAGAAATACCTCTACCCAGGAGTTGTTATGGTGGTATTTGTTACATTGCCCACGAGTTGCTCTGGTGGAAGAAATACCTCTACCCAGGAGTTGTTATGGTGCTATCTGTTACATTGCCCACGAGTTTCTCTAGTGGAAGAAATACCTCTACCCAGGAGTTGCTATGGTGGTATTTGATTCGTTGCCCACAATTTGGTCCGGTGGAAGACATGCCTTTACCCACGAAAAAGTATGATGGGAACAGAGCTGTTAGCCACGGGATGCTATGGTGGCGTTCTCTCATTTTCCATGAGATTGTCAGAAATCCAATGAACTTTTGCCATGAAAAATAAAGTCTTTTCACACAGAATATGCCGTGGCTAAAAACATTTAGTCCCCACCAATTACAGTCACCATGGGAAATATTAGTATTTGCGGCCAATTATACGCCACGAGAGTCCCACGGGCCAAACTTGTGGGAAAATCATTTTACCCACAAAAAAGGCATTTTTAGCAACTAATACCCCCCTTGGGGAAAACCGATATATCTTGTAGTGAGCTAGTATAGAATTAATAAGAGATACCATAGTCTTTTTTTTTTTTTAGAAGTAATAAGAAGATTTTATTCATACGAATGAAATAGGCATAGTCTGTGTACACAGGAGTATACAAAAGAACACCTAATTACATTCTAGCTAAGGAAAGAAAGTTATGGACATTATTTCCATAAAGTACAATGGCTGAAAACCACAGCATTAAAGTGTGCATAAAAAAATTCTGAAGCACCGCCATTGTGCATTCCCTATCTTCAAAGCATCTCTCATTCCTCTCCAACTATGTGCACCACATGATACACAACGGGATCATCTTCGACATTGCTGCCACTTGGGGACAACCTTGAAGCTCCTTCTAACAAGCCAATAAATCCACCACCAGCAAAGGCAATACCCAAACAATATCCATTCTTCTAAAAATCTCATTCCATAACAATAATCTTAAAATTACTCTATCACATAGGACAACAATAAATGAGCAATTCATGAGCCAAAATAAGACAAGCAGACCATCCAAAAACAGCAAAATATATAGAAGCAGTAAAAAAATGTTAAGGGACTTGGATCTAGCTAGCTAGTAAATAAGAGATCCACATGAAAAAAATTAGGTTTTTAATAATGAATCCCACATTTGCACAACCCATGACTATATCTAGTATTTCTCTAATTCAGGATTGAGTAAGAGAATCTTCTTAATTTTCTTTTGTGTTTTGAAGTTTCTGGGAAAGCAAACAGAGAAAATGTCATGGATCAAGAATGCATGGGAATCCAACAAAAAGCCAAGGAGCTGCGTAGGAAATAAGGAAAACAAAGAAAGAAATAAAAGGATGGGCAAGGCACCTCTTAACCTGGCCGCAAGATAGCTTCAAATAAGCACATTTAAATTATTATCTTCTCAGGGATGGAACCATATTAACTCATTATTGGACGGGCAAAGTATATATGAAAATTCTTTATTAAATAATGAAGTTACAAACAAATATATGCAATTGGTAACTGACAGAAATGTAAATGGAAGCAATGCTTGACAAAAATGAAAAGGAAAGAGTTGCATGAAAAATGAAGCAGTGCTTGACAGAAAAGAACAGAGAAACAATGTGGAGAGAAAATTTTCTGTATTCTATTGAATTCAAAATTGTCAATATAATTTGTACAAAAGGAACCTAATATATATACAAGCTCATCTTCTGCTGTTTGTAGACAGCACCTATTCCACAACTAACTAGAAAATGACAGAATACAATAGTATATGTACAACACAACAAATAAGACAAAAAAGGAGTGGGGAAATCAGTCTGCTGCACCTTTATGCAGGTCCTTTGGAGTATTAGCAGTAGTGGGAGTGGAAAGCTACAATACTCCCCCACAAGATGGAGAATACAGATTTGCTATTCCCATCTTGAGTAAGTGAGAGTGGAGAAGGGTAGAAGGAAGGGCCTTGGTGAGGAGGTCTGCAAGTTGGAGATGAGTAGGAACATGGGAGGTGGAGAGAGTGCCATCAATGATTTTATCTCAAATTAGATGACAATCCAATTCAATATACTTGGTACGTTCATGAAAAACTGGATTTGCAGCAATGTGGATGGCTGCTTGATTATCACAGAAGAGGTGAACAGCTTGTGGATGAGGAACTTGAAGATCAGTTAGGATATACTTGAGCCAAGTAATTTCTGCACAAGTGGCAGCCATTGACCTATACTCGGCTTCTGCTGAGGACCTTGATACTACTGCTTGCTTTTTAGATTTCCAAGAGATTAGTGAGTTGCCAAGGAGAATGCAGTAACCTGTGATTGATCTGCGCGTGTCAGGGCATAAAGCCCAGTCTAAATCACAGTATGCTATTAATTGAAGTGAAGAATGAGCAGCAAGAAGGAGCCCTTGTCCAGGAGCAGCTTTGAGGTACCTTAGGACTTTGTGAGCAGCTGACATATGAGCAGTAGTTGGTTTTGACATGAACTGACTGAGTGTGTGAACGGAAAAACTGAGATCAGGGCGAGTGATTGTCAAGTATAAGAGCCTTCCAACCAATCTGCGATATGTAGAAGGGTCTTGCAGCTCAATACCCGAATCCTTTTTAAGCTTGAGATTTTGATCCATTGGAATCTTGGTTGGTTTGGATCCTAAAGTACCAGAGTCTGCAAGAATTTCTAATGCATATTTGCGATGTGAAATGTGAATCCCCTTTGAAGATCTTGCCACCTCAATACCAAGGAAAAACTTGAGGGGTCCAAGATCTTTAATTCTGAATTTATCATTGAGGAAGGTTTTGAGAGTAGCTATGGAATCAAGTGAATCAGTGGCCACCAAAATGTCATCAACATACACTAAAAGGGCTGTAAAAGAGTTGTCAACAACTTTAATGAACAAGCTATAATCTGCTCTTGATTGGGAAAAGCCAAAATCTAACAAACAGGCAGTGAGTTTTGCATACCACTACCTAGAAGCTTGTTTTAAACCATAAATACTTTTCTGAAGTTTGCAAACCTGGTTAGGACCTCCCTTAGTGTACCCTGGTGGTTTGTTCATGAAAATCTCCTCCTCTAAATCCCCATGGAGGAATGCATTATTTACATCAAATTGATGTAAATGCCATCCTCGAATTGCAGCTATGGATAGAAGGCAGCGGATAGTCACCATTTTAGCAACTGGTGAAAAAGTCTCAGTATAGTCAATTTCCTCTTGTTGAGTGTAGCCTTTTGCTACCAATCGAGCCTTCAACCTTTCCACACTCCCATCTGAGTTGAGCTTAATTTTGTACACATATCTGCAGTCTATGGGTTGTTTACCAGGAGGAAGGTCTGAAAGAATCCAAGTGTTATTTTGTTCCAAAGCATCCAACTCAGCATCCATGGCTATGCACCAATTTAGATCTTTGATTGCTTGGGAATAGGAGGCTGGTTCACTCATAACAGAAAGAGATGAAGAAAAAGCTTGGTAGGAAGGGGAGAAATGCTTGTAAGTGAGATAGTTGTGTAAGGGAAAAGAACAAGTAGAAGGAGGAGAGGTTACCTGAGCCTTTGATTGTTGTGCTGAAGTCAAAACAACCTGTTGACAGTGAAAGTCCCTTAAATAAGCAGGTGCAGTCCTGCTTCTTGTTGACCTACGAAGGTGCGGTGATGTAGAGGGGGAAGCTATGTCAAAATCAGGAGCTTGTGGTATAGAAGAGGGGTTGAATGGGAGAGGAGAAGTGTTGCTGATAGGGGATTCAGCAGGTAAGTTGATGAAAGGAGCAGGGGAATCATTGATAGAGGAAGGAGGTGAGTGTTGGACAGGTTCTAAGATGGGAATAGGTGAAGCAGAAATAACAAGTGAAGGTTGGATAGTAGGGGAAGGTTCATCAGAGTGAGAAGCATGGAGAAAGGGAAAGGATTCTTCATAAAAAATAACATCTCTAGAAACAAAAGTGGTGTGTGACTCAAGATCAAGTAGCTTATATCCCTTAACCCGAAAAGGATATCCTAGGAAAATGCATTTTCTGCCCCTTGGATCAAATTTCTTACGACCATGAGATAAGGTAGTTGCAAAACACAAGCATCCAAACACTTTGAGATGATGGTATGTAGGCTTGGTTGAAAACAAAATCTCATATGGAGTTTTATTGCCAAGAAGAGGGGTAGGTGTTCTGTTTATAAGATAAACAGCTGTTAGAATACAATCATTCCAGAAATGTAATGGGATACCTGATTGAAAACGAAGTGCCCTGGCAATATTAAGAATGTGTTGATGTTTTCTCTCAACAATGCCATTTTGTTGAGGGCTTTCAACACAAGAACGTTGATGTATAATGCCCTTTTGATTAAAAAACTCAATCATTTGAAACTCAGTCCCATTATCACTTCTAATGGTCTTTGATTTTGGTGTCAAATTGAGTTTCTATCATGTTATAAAAGGATGCAATGCAAGCTCTAGCTTCTGATTTTGCATGTAACAAATAAACCCAAGTAGTTTGTGAGAAGTCATCAACAAGGGTCAGAAAATACTTGGTTCAATCATAAGCAGGCGTGGAACATGGCCCCCAAATATCAACATGCACCAAATGAAAAATGGAAACTGACTTGTGATGACTAATGGGAAAAGGATTTCTGTGTTGTTTAGCAATAGGACAAACTGAACAAGGGGAAATTTTACTAATATTGAAATTGTCTCTTACATTAGGATCATCAATTAAAGACATTCTAGAATTTGAAATGTGACCAAGGCGACAATGCCAGAGGTCTGAACTACTGCCACCAGTCATGACAGGAGCACTGAAAAAATTAGAACTAAGAGACAAGGTGGATAAGGCCTCGGTGAATGCATTTGGGGAAACATCCACTGGCAAGAGATGATACAGGTTGCCTTTGACTTCAGCAATCCCAATCGTGGTCCAGGTGGAAAGGTCCTGAATGAAACAGTGATTAGAGAGAAAAAGCAAACAACAAGTGAGGGCTTCTGTTAGCTTTTTAACTGAAATTAAATTAAAACAAAAGGAAGGGACACATAAAACATCCTTCAACAGGATGTTACTAGTGACTTGAACATTTCCTAAATGGCTAACAGGCATGGAAGTTCCATTTGGAAGTTTGACAGAATATGAAACTTCAGAAATAACAGATGTAAAAAAAGTGGTACTGCAGATCATGTGATCTGTTGCACTCGAGTCTATAATCCAAGGTATAGTAGCATGATGAATGGATTTATGTGTAAAGGAAGATAGAGCAAGATGAATACCAGAGATTTTTGAAGGTTTTGGCTCAGCTGTGACAGGTTGGTAAACAACCTGAGCATGGTTCACAGAGGAAAAAGCAGTCGAGTTATCCTTGTCTTGAATCAAAGTCATAAGCTACTGATATTGTGCTTTGGTAAAACTAACTCGATTTTCATCAGTTTCTCCTTGGTTAGAGTCCAGAGACAGGCTGACTTGATTGATAGAAGACCCAAAGTTCTTACCCTTATGAAATTTATGGCCAGGAGGGTAACCATGCAACTTATAGCATCTTTCAGCCACATGACCAGTTTGTTTGCAATGAGCACAGCTAGGAACTTGGGCATTTCCTATTTTAAAACAAGTTTCAAGAGTATGACCTTGCACACGACAGTGGGTACAATATGGTCTTTCTTTCTTTGTGGCAGCAAGGAACTTGGCATTGGTTTTGAAAGGTGTATAGGATGTGTTGGTGACTAAGGCCATGGATTCAGAATTTGGGAAAGCAAATATGATCTGATGTTGCTGTTCTTGCTGCTGTATAAGGGAGAAGACCTTACTAACAGCAGGAATGGGATCCAACAACATGATTTGGTCCCTAATATTGGAGTACTTATCATTTAGTCCCATCAGAAATTGAATGACACTATCTCTTTGATATCTGTCATTCAGAATAGTCAGTTGTCCACAGGTGCATGCAGGCATTGGGTCATACACAGCAAGTTCATCCCATAGGGTTTTGAGTTTACCATAATATATGCTCACAGGATCTTGCTCTTGTTGAAGGCTTGCCAAGCTCCTCTTTAGTTGAAAAATTCTGGGTCCATTTTGCTGGGTGAAGCGATCTCTAAGTTCATCCCAAATATCTCGTGCATTTTCCACAAAGGCTACACTAGACTTCATAGCAGTACTGATAGAGTTTTGAATCCAAGCAACCACCATATCATTGCATCGCTCCCATGCATTGAACAGGGGATCCTCTGATGAGGTAGGTCTGTTAAGGGTCCCATTGATGAACCCTAGTTTGTTTCTTGCTCTAAGAGCTCGTCGCATAGCTCTGGACCAAATCACATAGTTGTCTGATGTGAGTAGATCAGTGACAAGTGTGATGGTGATATTATCTCCACTATCAACCCGATATGGGTTGTTTGGGTCACTGAAATTGAGAAAAGGAGAAGGTGGTGTGGGGTTTTGTTGGTCTCCCATTGTAGAAAAGGAGGAAAGAAATTAAGAGCATGAAAAGAACCTAATGCTCTGATACCATGACAGAAATGTAAATGGAAGCAATGCTTGACAAAAATGAAAAGGAAAGAGTTGCATGAAAAAGGAAGCAGTGCTTGACAGAAAAGAAAAGAGAAACAATGTGGAGAGAAAATTTTCTGTATCCTATTGAATTCAAAATTGTCAATATAATTTGTACAAAAGGAACCTAATATATATACAAGCTCATCGTCTGCTGTCTGCAGACAGCACCTATTCCACAACTAACCAGAAAATGATAGAATACAATAATATATGTACAACACAACAAATAAGACAAAAAAGGAGTGGGGAAATCAGTCTGCTGCACCTTTATGCAGGTCCTTTGGAGTATTAGCAGTAGTGGGAGTGGAAAGCTGCAATAGTAACATGCAATATTGCATGCATTATGTTTCGTGTTTTGCATGAAAATTGCGTGTAAAAATATAGGATTTCCTTTAATTTCTTTTTGTGTATTATACATGCACTTGGTAAATGGTTTCCTTGTTGGATTCTTTTCTTAGATCTTACCCAATTCCTCCAAATCTCCTCTTTCTTCCTCTCTCCGTTTCAAGCACGTGTACAGTGTATATATACATGATATATACAATATGCATCTGTCTCTTCATACGCCTTGGCAATAAATTTACACTAGTCTAACCATGTGCATTTTGGCCAATAAAAGTGCTTGGTGAGCCAACGTTTTTCAATAGAGTAGTGTTATACACCAACTATCATCTTATTTTCATCCTACTATATAAGATGTAGCATATTTATCACTATTAGATGATAAGGAATCATCTAATAAAGGATCATCAAATGGTAATAAATATGACACATTTTATATAGTGAGATGATAATATAGTGTATAAAATTTTCCTTTTCAATACACGAAAATTGCACATTCTGTGCATGACCTTTATATGAAAAACTGTTTGTGTATGTAACATAATCCTTCGGCAAATCCTTGTATTCTGAACACATTATTCATATAAAATCAATGCTTGAGTATAATTGGAATGGGGCCCATAAAATAAATCCTAATTCTAATGGCCCCATACGTATCGCACATATTCAAAGCCCAATCAACTCCAACAGTAATTCATACTTCCAAAGCCCATAAAAATTCTATCTCCAAATAGGTCATAAGCCCACAATATATCGTAGTAAAGCATCACGATACAATATGGTTTATTAAATTTAAACTCTATGTAATAATCATAGCGAGTAATGGTGGATGTTGCGGCTACACGTGATACATGTTAATTATTACAATTTCAGTAGCATCTAAATGTTTTGGTCCTCAAGTGACCTACAAATATGACCTATCTAATAAGTTAAATCTTTAGTGTTAATATGCATTCCATCCATGATTTTAATAAGATAGTGCTAGATTTACAAAAAGATTTTATTAAAAAAAAGCAACTTTATAAACTAGGATGGTTGAAAAATTTTGGACTCAATTTGTGACTCGAGAAATACCAAATAAAAAGTTTGAATGATGTTCGTTTAACAGGTCGCTTAAGCAAAGATTAAACAAAAAGTTCATTCGAAACTTAATTAGTCAAGCAAATAACACAGTATTTGTTAAATTAGGGCTTCCACTATATAATCATATAAATATGTTCGTTATGAATAATATGGCCAGTTCTAAACAGTGTATTTCACTACAAAGTGTAGTTTGTCATTCTCTAAAATAATAAAATCTTTTGCAGTTCCGTATATGTAAGCACGTTGCAGAACCACGAAAATCATTGTGCCGTGTGATTGATTTCTAGTTTACTTTATTTTTCCTGCATCGTTATTTCTCAACAGCATTTTTAAAGGAATCATCTTGTCTATCCATGTCTATAATAAACTCTTAGGCCAATCAGGATTGTCGGTGTGATGATGATAAACATATGGCAGAGGCTGCAAGACAGCCCTGCCAAGACAAATGAACCTATTAAGCTGGAACTGCCGAGGGCTTGGGAACCCTCGGAAAGTTAACTTCCTTAAACTCCTGGTTAAGGAAAAGAGCCCATCCATGATCTTCCTCATGGAAACAAAGTGTGGAAAAGAAAGAGTGGAAGCAGTTAGAAGAGGTTTGAATTTCGAGGCTTGCCTGGTAGTGGAAAGTAGAGGAAGTGTAGGTGGTTTGGCTCTAATGTGGAAAACCAATGCTATGGTATCCATCTACAACTATTCTAGGTGGCATATCAGTGCCCATGTCTCGAGCGGTGTAGGGGACCAAACCTGGCTTTTCACAGGATTCTATGGACATCCAGAAACCTCAAAAAGAGGGGGTAGCTGGGAATTCCTTAGAGAACTTAAGCCCCTTGACTCAACACCTTGGCTTTGCAGTGGGGATTTCAATGAAATTACTTGCCAGGCAGAGAAGGTGGGAGGTCCCCCCAGACCCTATAGACAAATGGAGGTTTTCAGAGAATCTCTTGAGTGGTGTTCCTTGAACAAGATTAGAACACAAGGTCCTATATTCACGTGGTCAAACAATAGAACTGGACTGAGTCATACCAAAGAGATACTGGATCGTGCCTTGGGAAATCCTGCCTGGTTACATATGTTTAGAGATGCCACCTGTATGGTCATACCTGCAATCAAGTCAGACCACTCACCCCTGAACATCTGTTTAGACTGCAAATGGAAGAATGGAAACAGCAAGACCCGAATGTTCAGATTTGAGGCTGCATGGAGTTTAAGGGAAGGGTATGACCTTTCTATTGAGGAAGGATGGAGAAAGGATGCCCATGGTGTTAGTCAGACTGCAAGGATGGCCAACAGACTCAGGAACTGTAGCTCAGCATTGAGAAGATGGAGTTCAAAAGAGAAAAGGATAACACCTAATGAGATCAAGGACAAAATGGAAAGGCTTGGGGAACTACAAGATATGGGAAGTGGGGATCAACTGGAACACGTAATTAAGTTACAGAGTGAGATTGAGTCAACATTAGCTGAGGAGGACTTAAAGTGGAAGCAAAGAGCAAAACAACACTGGATGAAAATGGGAGACCAAAATACAAAGTTTTACCACCTTCATGCCACCCAAAGAAGTAAGACAAACAGAATTCAGGAAATACTTGACTGCAGAGGTAATTTGGTTACTGGAAAGCAACAAATAGGGTCCATACTCTCCTCCTTCTACACTGAATTATTCACATCCTCGAGACCCTGTGGAATAGAGGAATGCCTAGAAGCTTTGCCTCAAAAAGTCACTTCTGAAATGAACACAGTGCTGACAAGGGTGTTTACTGCAGAGGAGGTTAGAGAAGCTATCTTTCAGATGAATGGTTTGGGGTCACCAGGACCAGATGGGTTTCCTGCTTTATTCTACCAGACTAAGTGGGAATTGGTGGGGAAGGAGGTATCTGAATTTGCTCTCAGTATTCTAAATGAAGGGGGACAACTAGAGGAGGTCAATAATACTTTCATTACCCTTATCCCAAAAGTGGAAAATGCCAAACGAGTTGCTGATTTTAGACCTATAAGCTTGTGTAACGTTTCATACAAAGTAGTAGCTAAGGTTATTACTAACAGACTCAAGAGCATTCTGCCTAACATCATCTCTCAAAACCAGAGTGCTTTTGTTCCAGGTAGAACCATCTCCGACAATATCTTGGTGGCCTATGAAGCTCTCCACTCAATGTCTACAAGGATGCATAGGAAGTCTGGATTTATGGCCTTCAAACTCGATATGAGCAAGGCCTACGACCGTGTGGAGTGGCATTTCCTTTCTGCAGTAATGGCAAAACTGGGGTTTGATAGGAAGATTATCTCACTGGTGATGGAATGCATCTCCTCAGTCTCGTATTCAATCCTGCTGAATGGTGAACCACAGCCTTCTTTCAAGCCAACCCGAGGGTTAAGGCAGGGGGATCCCCTCTCCCCCTACCTCTTCATTCTGTGTGCAGAAGCTTTATCAAACCTACTTCACAAGGCAGAAAGAGAAGGCAGCATCTCTAGTGTACCAGTGGGGAGAGGCCCTATCAAGGTCAGCCACCTCTTCTTTGCGGATGACAGTATGATTTTCTGCAAATCCAACTCACTAGAATGGAGCAGACTTATGAGGATTCTAAATCTGTATGAGAATGCTTCTGGTCAGTTGCTCAACAAGGAAAAGTCATCCATATTCTTTAGTAGGAATACTCCATCAGAAAATAGGCAAACCATCCTGAGAATTGCAGGCATCCCAGCTACTGGCTCTTTTGAGAAGTACCTAAGTCTTCCAGCCATGGTGGGGAGAGCTAAAACAGCTGCTTTCCATGGACTTATTGATAGGGTATGGGCTCGGGTCACTAATTGGAAAACCAAATGGCTTTCCATAGCAGGGAAAGAGGTACTACTCAAATCTGTCCTACAGGCAATTCCCACCTACACGATGGGCATTTTCCTTCTACCTGAATCTATAGTTTGTAGGCTGGACCAACTCTTAAGGAAGTTCTGGTGGGGCTTTGATGAGAAGCATACCAAGATTCAGTGGATCAAGTGGGAAAGTTTGGCCCGGGCTAAGGACCAGGGAGGAATGGGTTTCAGAAGCTTCAAGAGTTTTAATTTGGCCCTACTAGCAAAACAAGGTTGGAACATTCTAACTAGACCTGACAGCCTGCCTGCCCAAGTTCTGAAACAGAAGTACTATGGTCAAGGGTCGTTTTTAGAAGCAAAAATTGGGTATAGACCCTCACTGGTTTGGAGAGGCCTGATAGCAGGGATTGGGATTCTGAGAGAGGGCCTACTATGGAAGGTGGGCAATGGAGCTAAAATCAGGATATGGAAAGACAAGTGGCTACCAAGACCTCACTTTCTCTCCTCAAATCCTGACAGAAATGAGAGGCCGACTGAAACTCTAGTGGAGGAGCTGATAGATCCAGTGCTAAGGAAGTGGGATGAAAACACCCTATGCAATCTATTCTCACAAGAGACTGTGGAAGTTATTAAAACCATTCCTGTCAGCCTAGGTGGCAGAGAGGACCGCTTGGGATGGGGTGGAACCTCAAATGGTATTTTTTCAGTGAGAAGTGCCTACCACCTACACAGGGAAATACATGCAAATCTGGAGGGTGGCACATCAAGGAACTTTAACCGAGAGGGCTTCTGGAAAGATGTGTGGAAAATGAAGCTGCCTAGTGGGGTGAGGATGTTCCTTTGGAGGGCCTGCAGTGAGGCTCTACCTACCTATGGTAATCTGCATAAAAGGAGAATCAGAGAGGATGGGATGTGCCCAGTATGCCATATGCAGGAGGAGACCTCAAGCCATGCACTTTGGGACTGTGAGGCTGCTCGTGATGTATGGGGGCAAGCTAGTAGACATATCCAAAAGATGAATGCCAGCGAGCCATGTTTCAGGGAAGTGTGGTCCCAGATGAGAGAGAGGTTATCCCAAGCTGATATGGAAGAAGCAGGCATGATAGCTAGGCTTATCTGGACTAGAAGAAATGAATTTGTGCATGGGAAAGCTCTCAGACACCCAAACTCAATCATCCAACAAGTAGTAGTTGACCTGAGGTGTTTCAGGGAAGCTCAGAACAAACCATCAGCTGGGAACTACAGGGGTGGCAGACATCAAGTGAAGTGGATTAAGCCTCCAGAAGGCAAATACAAGCTCAATTGGGATGCTGCCATGGATGTCACGAGGGGCCTAGTGGGCATTGGGGGCATAATCAGAGACTGTAATGGAGAGGTGTTAGCAACTCTAAGAGCCAGAAGGAATTTGTCACTCTCCCCTTTCGAGGCAGAGGCCTATGCTTTGATGGTGGCGGTGCTGTTCAGTAAAGAAGCAGGGTTTATTGATCTAATGCTAGAAGGTGATTCTTCACTGGTGGTAGAGAAGCTGCAAAGCCCAGTCGAAAACTGGAGCACAGGGGGCCTGATGGTGGAAGACACTAGAAATGTCCTAAGATCATTCATGTCCTGGTCTGTGTGTCATATTAAAAGAGAGGCTAATATGGTGGCACATAAGCTAGCAAAGGATGGCCTTTTAAGTGAGGGTGATCAGTATGATTTAGAGGAGATTCCAGTGTGTGTTAGGCAACTTGTTGCTGTTGAAGCCGTGTAATTCTGTTTCTGTAAATCACGGTGCTGTTGAAGCCATGTAATTCTGTTTTCTAGTAATGAAAGAACCAGCCCCTTTTCAAAAAAAAAATAAACGGAGTACACACGCTTATTATCATTATTATAGTTCATGGTAGGCCAGGGACCCTCTCAATCTATTTATATTAGTGTTGACACCCTTCCATCAAGGGCTACAATAGTACTAATTAGTATATCGGCAAGTGATACAACTTTTTATGAGTATTATTGCTCATAAATTTATACTAAATAAGTTTTATTATATGCAGACCACATTATATTTCTCAATACAAAAGATTTACTTATATAGACTAGTATAATTATTTCGAAACTTGAAAAATACATTCTGCTCCAGATCTCTAAGGATGTTTTAAGTTTATACAAATCACATCTGATATGCTTATTTGTACTAGTATTTTTTTAAAGGGAAACTGTCATCATTCATTAATCAGAGAAACTTACATCTATGATCGGATATTTTATGAGATGTTTCCTTATCAAACATGACATCATAAACTAAAATAATAAATTTAGAGCTCTACCAATACATTATTTCATTTTGTGATTGGTCTGATCTTCTCTATTGCCGATACTCTCTACAGACAAACGTCCAATAAACAACACTATCTGCCTAAATAGAGACTCAAGCTCACCCTTCATAGAAAGATATGACTCAATCTTTATAGATAAACGTCTGACAGAAGAACTCTTTTTTATTTTAATAACAATAAGGAAATAAATAAATAAAGCAATAAGATAGATGCAAAAATAACGGATTACAGTTTAGATCAACTCCAAAAGACTTTGTAATCTATAACAGACTGTGAAGGCAACACACTTGTTACTTTTCACCTACATGGGTTAGATCTAAAAAGTCTAGTGGTGGCGAGTCTGGTGATTTGGCTCGTGTGTCAAAAAGATGCCAAAAGGGGTAGCGCATAAGGACCACACTCAGATGTGGATTGTGTGTGAGAACCATGCACGATGAATTTCTAAAGCTACCACTATCCTCCAAATAATTTTCAACCTGTGAATCTATTTGTGTCGCACGTGTCTCTCGAGAGTTGTCGAAAAGTTATAAATATGTCTTTTTCGATTTTAAAGAAAATAAAATAAAACTAAGTAACTTGATAGACAAGGTGGGTGAACTAGAACCAGAATTGCAATGTTCGAAGTAGAAGACATTTCAAATATGAGGCATGTTCAGATAAAAGGGATGATCATGGTAAAATTATTGAAGATAGCTAGATTAAAAAAGGATTTTGGGGGGTGGCATAACTATAATAGGTTGATGTCTATCTCCAATGGCTTGCAGATTTGTAAGAAGTCTCTCATTCAATGGAATAAAAGGTCTGCAAGCAAGAGCAAAGGATTAATGCTTGATCAGTTGAAGGAGATTTCAAAGATGCAAGAGATCATTAGGGCCATTAAAAAAATACAGAAGGAAGTTGACTGTTTGTTGGAAGAAGAGAATATAAGATGGTTGCAGACAGCTAAGCATAAATGGTTGCAAAAGGGTGACAGAAACACTAAATATTTCCAAATGTGTGCAAACCATAGAAGGAAAACCAATAAAATTAGCAAGATTGAAAGGGAGGATGGATCTTTGGTCACTTCTGCTGCAGAGGTCTCAGGGTTATTTCAAAATTAAGTTCTATCAAGATCTTTTTTCTTCCACAAATCCTATAGGTATCGCTGAATGTCTTAGCTCACTGAAGTCTCAAGTTACAGAAGAAATTTATAGAAAATTGACCAAAGCGTTTGTGGTAGAAGAGGTTAAGGAAGCTGTTTTTTAGATAAATACTATGAGCTCTGTGACGCCCTTAACTCCCCCACATACGAAAATATGAGAATCGTGACGTCGAGATATTGATAACACAGGTCACACACCTCAACAACAAGTGCTAAGTATGTGTATATGCAACAAGTGTAAAAATAAAAGTTGCAATGAATAAATTAAATTTAGTCGACTAAGTACCAGAATTTTAAATACAAGTCTCCTAAAATAAAATGCCTTCAAAAATTATACAATAATCCGATAAAAATATAATACAAACCAAAGGTACGTAGCAAAATAGGAAACAAATCTCCAAATCAAGCAACCCCAGGTCACTACTTTAGCGGAGCCAAAGCCTCAGACTCGACGCCATCATCTACATCAAAATCTACAGTACCATAAAATGGTACCACAGGGTATTGAATACCATGTGAGATATGAGTCTTAATAACTAATCAACCAAACAACTTACAAGATAAAAACACATTTATACAACCAACAAGTCTGCATGCACATGCTGAAATATGCATGAGCTTAAAACCATCATTTTTCCAAAATGATTATTTTCCAACGCATGCCAAAAATCTCATTTGACCCAAAAACAAATCCATTAAAATATGAATCTCCATTTTTCCAGAAAATGACCCAAAAAATAAACTACTATTTTCAGATAAAATGATCCATATATCCATTTATCAAAATCCATCATTTTTCAAGAAAATGTCCCATTATCTAATTATTCTGTATGCACCATGATCTCTCATAGAGACCATTCGCACACCTTGACTCGCTTCGTCACACCACAGGTAAAGATTGTGCTTGTGATTTCGTAATAAGAAATGCTCAATTCTGCTTCCAACGTGTTCATGGCCAAGCATTCTCTAGCCCCCGCCAGCAGAAGGGCCACGAAGTCGACACGAGAGCGTTACCATCTCGTTTGATCCTGTTGTTGCCCAGCAACAACTCAAGAAATGTCACTCAATATATTAAACTCCCAAGTGACCAGAGAACTCCACCAAGAAAATGTCACATCTTGGCTTGGGGTCATAATACATACACACCCAAAAATTATTTCTCACATGAAAACCTAGTTTTCATTTACAACAGATGAGCATGCATGCAATAATGCAATGAATAGCGTGACACCAAACACAATAGATAACAACCTAACACAATCCAATTTCACAGACAAACCCATCCTCCAATATGATCCAATCCTCGTACTCCTTGAACACAAAGCCTAGCATAACTAACTAGACTGCAAAAAATTGTTAGTGTAAAAAATATATTTAAATCTCAAAAGTTATTTAGAAAAATACTTACAATGCTAAAAGGGGCAAACTCTGAAAGATCAAACGTGCAAGCACCCGGTTATTGCCTAAAGCAAACTTGAAATAAAATTACCCATAAGCTTGATTTTAGAGACTAAAAAAGGGGCTCAAAATAAGGAAATTGAAGGAAATTTTTGAGGATTAAAAGGGCTAATTTGCAAGATATTAAAAAAAATTAGAATATAATGGCTGAAAAATGGGGTTCACGGTATAGCAAATAACCTTCTAAAACTCGGATCAAAGGCCACGACTTGGGATCAAAAACAGGGGCATCATGGATAGACCAAAACAGGGCATGGGTTAAGGAGAAAAAGCTAGAAATGCAAGGGTTTATTCACAAGCTAATAAATATGAAAACACTAGAGGAAATGGCAGAGAGAAAAACGAGCATGAATGCTCATATTTGGACCTACAAAAATGGTAAGAAAAATAGATAAAATAAAAAATGCAATTAAGAAAAGGAAAGGCACGGTCTAATAGCAGGAAAATAAAGGAAAAGAACCAAAAGAGATAAGAAAAACTTACCAAAGGAAGAAGAGAAGCAATCAGTCCGCAAGAGGAGGAAGAAAAAGAACCAAATGAAGGAGAAGAAGAAAGACGGAAGTTGTGGCGCAAAGGTTGAAGAAGAAGGAGAAAATCATTTTCAATGAAGAGGAAGAAGAAAGAAGGCAGCGGTGCAAGGAAAGAAGGCAGCGGCGCAAGGGGATGCCAAATGATGCCGTATAGGGAAAAGAATAAAGGGGCTAAAATGCTACAAATGGGCTAGGCTTCATAAACCAAACAGGCTGGGCCCAAAAAAGGAAAAAAAATCCTCAAAACAAGCCCAGTCTGAAAAATGAAGATCCCATAAAATAAAATGGGTACAATAAAATAGATACAAGGAAATTAAAAACACTAGAACTAATTATTAATAAAATAAAATGATTAAACATAACAATAAAATAATTTAAAGTAAAGAGCAATTTAAATACAAAAAAATAATTAATATTAAGAAAGCACATCAAATAAATTTTACAACTTAAAAATCATAAATAATACAACGAGAATTACGTTAAATTTAAAACAATAGAACCACTAATAATAATAATTTAATTAAAATACACGTAAATACAAGGTATCACAAGCTCCCTTGGTCTAGATAGGTTCACTGCTAACTTTTATCAGGTACATTGGCATATTGTTGGCCAGGATGTTTGTAGTGTTGTTCTTGAATCTCTTAACAATGCAAGTGGGGACTTGAGTTTCATTAATGATACTTATATTGTGTTAATTCCAAAGAAGAAGAACCCTAAGCAAATCTTAGACTATAGGCCAATCTCTCTTTGTAATGTGATTTACAAGATCATATCTAAGGTCTTGGCAAATCGAATGAAGAAGATTTTGCCTAAGATTATATCTTCTACTCAGAGTACCTATATCCCGGGAAGCTTGATTCTTGACAATGTTATGGTGGCTTATGAAGCCATGCATTCAATGAATTCAAGGCTAAAGGGTAAGACAAGCTACATGGCAATGAAATAGAGAAATTCTATTTGCAGTCCCCAATGTGCATGCCCTTTATTAAAGGAGAAAATATATCATTTTAGGAAGGATATTTTTATAAGTTTAAATAATTTTAATGATAAAATTACTTAGACTTGCATTGTAGTCCCCAAATGGGGATTGTACGTAGCATTGCTCAATGAAATAATATATGAGTAAGGCTTATGACAGAATGAAATGAGAGTTTTTTCAAGCTAAGGTATCCAAAGCTATCATAGGAATACCATGCTAAGGCATTGAGTGCCCTACTCAACCATGCTAAGGTGTCCAAAGCTATCATAGAAATACCAATGTTCGAGGACAAATTTGCATTCATCACTTGTTCTTTGCAGATAACAGCTTATTATTTTGTAGAGGTAGCCTTTTGAATGGAGTAGTATGATTGGATTGCTGGATTGTTATAAAAAAGCTTCAGGCTGAAGACTTAATAAGGACAAGAACTCTATTCACTTTAACATAAACATAGCCAGGGAAGTTAAGGGGATCATTTTGAGTATTGCTAGGATAAGATCATCATCCTCCTATGAAAAATATTTGGGGCTACCTACTCTCATTAGCAGATCTTGTTACCAAGCTTTCACTAGCATACTGTATAGAGTAAGGAGCAGGGTCAGTGAATGGAAAACTAAGCTTTTGTTCAAAGTTGGTAAGGAGATTCTTTTAAAGGCAATGATCCAAGCCTTGTCCACTTATTACATGGGTGTGTTTAAACTCCCTAGATCCCTTCTAAATCAAATTAACCAAATAATTTTGGTGGAGCCAACAGCAGAACTAAAAGAAGATTCATTGGGTTCTTGGAGACAAATGGGGAAGGCTAACTCAGTAGGAGGATTGGGTTTTAGAGATTTGGAGAGCTTCAACTTGGGACTACTTGTAGAACAATGATGGAGGATTATGCAGAACCTAGAGGCTTTATCTAGTAGAGTTTTCAAGTTGAAATATTTCCCTACAACCTCATTTCTTGAAGCTAAATTGGGTGCTAACCTATCATTTATCTGGAGCATGTTTGTTTGCAGTAAAGAATCTGGTAGAAAAGGGTTCTTTATGAGGATTGGTAATAGCGAATAAGTGAGGATTTGGAAGGATCGTTGGATTCCCCAGCCTTCTTCTTTCAAAATCCAAAGTATGCCTACTGTGTTGGACTCTAATGCAAAGGTAGTAGCTCTCATTGACTCAAACACAAAATGTTGGAATGTTCCATTGATCAAAGAATTTTTTTCAAGTAGGGAAGTGGAACTGATTCAACAAATGCCTGTAAGTATTTCAAACTATCTAGACAAGTTAGTGTGGAGGTGCAGTATGAATGGCCTTTTTACAGTTAAAAGTGTCTACCATTTATAAAATGAATTGATAGACAAGGGCAAGGTTCAAACTCTAATTCTGATAGGCAAGTCTGATCTCTAATCTAGAAGCTAAATATTCCTAGTGCAACTAAGGTCTTCATATGGAGAGCATGTCTAGATTTTGTGTCAAACAAACTTAAATATGTTTAAGAGGAGGGTTGTTGAATCACCTTTATGTCACATATGTTGGCTAGAAGAGGAGACAGGAAGTCATGCAATATGGGAATGCTCTACTGCAAAGGATGTGTGGTACATGTGTGCAAAAAAGCTTCAAAATTGTGGATTTTGTGCTGTCAATTTTTTGGAGTTGCTTGCAACTATTTTTGAATTGTTCAACCAAGAGCTAGTGGATCGGAGGAGATTGTCTATGGCAAAGAAGAAATACATTTCTCTTCAAAGGAACTTTTACTCATCCAACAGAAGTTATGGTTCAAGCAAAACAGGCAACTCTCAAATTTCAAGCTGCTAATAAGCTGGAGAGCATGGATGAGTAGGTTTGAATGCCAACATTACTAGTTGGGAACCTCCTCCTGTTGGGGTGTAGAAAGGGAACTTGGATGTAGCTCTTAGCAGGACTACTGGCAAGGTGGCATTAGGATACTAGTAATAGCTAATGAAGGGCAGCTTATTGCAACAAAGAGGATGTAGAAAATTTTGTTCAAGATCCTCATCTAGCTAAATCCTATGGGGGCTCTTCAAGCAGTTAAATTTGTTATGAACATTGGAATAAAAAATATTATTCTTGAAGGAGATGCTTTAAATGTTATTAGAAACACTTTAAATGTTATTAGAAACACTAATCATAGTGTTGATTTTAGCCACAACTCAAAGAGTTTTTAATTGGGACACAAAACATGTTCTTTCACAGCTAGAGTTTTAGGAAGCAACTCATTACAAGAGGAGCGAATGTAGCTGCTAATGTACTTGCTGAAGATGCTCTAGGAGTTTCTAAGGACATTATTATATGGAAAGATGTTTTCATTGTATTCTCTCTCTCATTTGAGGCGTTTACTGAAGATCATTTCTTCTTTAAAAGTAAAAAAAAAAAAAAAGGATAATGTTAGGATGATTTTTAAATGTGCCATCAAATATGTCCCCTAGTGTTAATTGTAATTTTTTTTCGAAATATTTTTGAAATATTTAAAAAAATATACAAATTTATTAATAATCACTTCCTTAATTATTAAAAATAAATAAAAAATAAAATACACCAATGAACAGTAGACAGTACGTTTACGAGTGATCCTAGCATTTTCCTTAATCAAATCTCCCAATGCTTAATCAAAGTTGAGAAATACTTTTTGCAGTCGGGAAATGCAGTCGGCGTGCAGTCGGCTGTACGGAATGAATAAAAAAAATTATAAAAAAATTATTTTATATTTAGGGAGACTTACGTGAATAAAAAAAAGTTATAAAAATAAATTTTTTTTTTCATGTAAGTCCCGTATTAATTCTATGTCTTTATTGTGACGTCTGCACTGTTAATTTCATTCTAGTCGGTCGATGTGGATTCCAGCTTACTCAGCATTTCTTCATATATAAAGAGAGAGAGAGAGAGTGTGTTGGGCATTCAAGAAGTTATATATATAGAAGGAAATTAAGAGTTTGAAAAGATGAGTACATAAATGCTGATTAGCATGTGGAGCTGTAATCGATCTGACATGTATGATCAGCACAGAAAGAAATCATCTATCTATCTGGAAATGGAATCAAAAGACTATGATCTATCAACAATAACTGAGGAGCTGGAATCGATCCATAACATGAAATGGGAAGTTGATACAGGAAATTCGAGAAGTCGGAAGAGAACAGATGTGCTAGAGATGGGCTGGGCTTACAAGAGGAAGTGCGTACTTTCAATGTATCAAAAGGGAAGAATTGTGACGTAAACGGTAGGACAGATAGAAATGTTACACTGTAATTGTCTGATCCGACTTATTTAAATAGTTAAAATATTTCATTTTATTTTATTTTATTATTATAATTTTTTTAAAATTTTTATATAAAATATAATAAATAATTTAAATATTTAAAATTTTAAAATTTTAATAATATTAAAAAATAATATTTTATTTAATTTTTAATTTTTAGTTAAAATTATTTCATTTTATTTTTCTATTCAAACCGAACCTAAATATTCTAAGTGATCAACACATTGTGTCGGTCCTACAGCATTTAATGCCTTACCTCTGTAGAGTTTTCGGTTAGGGGGTATCTTAGGGCGATATTCAACGCTATTACTATATGCATATAGTTTTGATGACTTACTCATTCACATAGAATAACAACAACAACATTAAAAAAAAAAAAAAAAAACTATTTATCATCAATATCTCAACATTTCTTAATATAACATTAAATTATAGGTCTTATTCATAAATAAAATAAAATAAATAATCTCTAATAATAAGAAAAATATATTTTCCAATCATTTACAGTGATTTCACGTTTCACTTTCAGTATTCATACGACCGGGTTTGTGTAGGACCCGTGGACAGTGAGCATGTGCAATCATTTTTTCCTTATCATCGTGACTAATTACCACCTTAAGAAAAACTCAACTAAATTAATCCAGCATGCATACCAAAGATTTACATTTTTTTTTTTTTTGAAAATAGACAAATAAAAGGACAAAGCCCCCTTTGAAATGTCCCATTAAGAGAGAAGATTTACATGTTGATGAATATTATATTATATATATATATATATATATTTGCTAGTGCGGGATAGTGGTACTAGGTTGGTGGCCAAAGCTCTAACAAAAAAGAAAGAAATGATGTTCATGGGACAAGATACACTCAATTCGCCGAGGTAAAAAAAAAAAAAAAAAAAAAAAAAAAAAAAAAAAAACAATCAATTCAAATCATTGTACTAGATTTGAATATAATTAATTAATTAATGAAATCTTGGGTTTCCAAAATTTTCAACGGTCATTTAAAAACCAAAGGATGTTCATCGGTCATGCACCCAGGAACAGGTCTTGCTTCCCCAATCTTAGCCTTGAAAAGTATGCAAATGATCGATTATACATCTGCAGTCTGGGGAGGCGTAACTTCTGCACTGAATAGTGAATACCCCTGTATGATAGGTTAAAATTCTCTTACTATTTATTTACCTTTTTTTTTTATTTGATTTTTTTAATTTTTTATTTTATTTAATAATTAAAAAATTATTATTAATAAAATTATTTATTTTTTAAATTTTTTTAATGATTAAAGATGTTAAAAAAATATTTAAAAGAAAATAATTAAAAAATTTTAAATTACATTATAAATAGTAAATAGATAATAAGGGAGTAATAAATAATAAAAGAGTACTAAGGTTATCTATAGTACTACCCGTCCCGGTTTAAGTACCGAAGCTGGCCTGAGTGGCCTCTTTCTCCATCCTAGCTAATTGTATACAAGAAAATCTTTTTCCAATTCTTTTGGTTTAGTTAATTAATTTTCTTAAATATTTTTGAATTTTTTTAATTACTTTTAAATAAAATTACTTACATCCTTTCAAATATTTACATAATTCTTAAAGTATTTTCTGTTTTTAAATAGGTTTTGGATTTTTATTATATTTTTTTAGACATTTATATTTAATTTTAATAAGAATGCTCATATAGAATTTAAATGCCAAGCTCCAATTAGTTACCACATGGCAACCTCAACTTTATTCGATTGGATGGAATAGTTTAATTACAAAATTTTACATACTTGGGGAATAAATTATAAAAACTTGAAATCGAGGGACTGATTCGCAAATGTGTTAAAATTGAGAGATCTATTTTATTTTTAACCTATTATTTTAAAGTTTATAGACTAGACACATGTTTTCTAATTTTTTTAATCGACACATGTTTCTAACTTAAGACAAGGATAACATTTAGGCAAGTTGACAATACATCTCATCTCATTTTATTATTATAATTTTTTTAAAATTTTTATATAAAATATAATAAATAATTTAATTTTTTTAAATTTTAAAATAATATTCTAATAAAATTTTATTCAACTATCCAAACAATTCCTTAAAGAATATTATGTATGCCTTTTTGTGTTAGCTATAGAATGTTTGGAAAACGAAAAAATGCCATACATGATTTATTTTTCCCTAAATATTGCTAGTAATGTATTTCCCTTTCAACCTTTTACAAGAACAAAAATCAATAATAAGAAAATAAAAAAATTTATAGTAAAAATAGATGGGCAGAAGGGATCCCTCCTTCCGCCTAATGTCTCTTTTAACGAGAAGAAAATATATTTACAATCATGAATTATGTAACTATTGTGTAATCACTTTAAAAAAAATATGGGACTCACATAAAAAAATTAATTTTTTAATAATAAATGTCACTTTTTTTAAAAATAATTACGTGATATTTACCCAATTTACAGTTATATGTAAGATTACTATTTAACAAACGGTGTACGTGGTTGTCAAGATGAATAAGCTCTCCCTACGAGAATCACTCATGCGTGAAGGTTGTCCACAAGTTGGCAACTTAATGTGAGAAGATTTTTATCCTCATGGTATTGACACGCGTGAGGATAGATTTTTCTCTCTCAAAGCATCGTCGCACGGATGTGCAATGAGAGTGAATGAAAGAAAATAAATGATTTTTACAATTTTAAACTATGCATATCTCAAAAGATTTTATTATAGTCACATAAAATTTTAATATCTCTTTTAACGAGTGGCATATGAGGTCAAGTAGACCTCTTTCAACGAAAATCACTTATGCGCGAAGGTTTGTCACCTCTTTTAATGAGTGGCATATGAGGTCAGGTAGAGCTCTCCTAACGATAATTGCCTATGTGTGAAGGTTGTCCACAAGGTGGCAACTATCGGAAGATCTTTATCCTCATGGTATTGACGCGTGAGTAGAGATCTTTCTCTCTCAAGGCATCATCACATAGATGTGCAATGAGAGTGAAAGGAAGAAAATAAATGGTATTTATAATTTTAAAATATACATATCTATTTTTTCTATAGTGTATTTAAAAATTTAAATTTTCTTAAATCAATTTGTTTAATGACAACTTAAAAATACCAAAAATTTAGTTATTGACATGCGTATAAGTATTTATGTCACATTATCTATCACGTCAATCTATAAAGCGAGGTAGCAAGTCTTGTCTAGCTTATAGTACTTTTGGGTTGATAATATAGTGATGCAACCCTACCCCATCTTTTATTGCATCACACCAAAAATGGGCAGAGAGTCAGTAGCGCGCAGAACCATAACCAAACTCAATGGAATATCAGAGGCCACGTATGAAGAGCATTTTGGTGAAGAATGCGTACTGAGCAATCAGTGATCCATGCTTTTTATAAGGTACCCAAGTCACTATCCTTCCGAAGGCATCATCATGTCCACATACATAGCCTCTTAGAGTGGTTTAAAAAATGGCACGTTTCATGTTTTTTGCAATATGAGATTTGTGGTACGTATGCTTTCGTTTCAGTCCCGACTTTTCAGAAGACTCATTTCTTACCTTACTTGCTAGAGACAGGAAAATGTTCCCCACAAATATGTTCAGAGGACTTGTTCATAAGCAGATTTTATATAAATATATATCTTTATAACTTACGTGGTTAGATCGAATACATTAGATCTATTTTCAAAAAAATTATAATCTAATATACGACAATAAAGTCTTGTTTGGGAATAAAGGTAATTTTAGATATTCTCAATGAGTTGTAATAAGCTGCTGTCAGCAATGGCCGCTGAACGTGTCACTTAACACATTTATCTTTCATTTATTATATTTTTTTAATATATTTAAATCTTTTTAAAAAATTAAAAAATGCACCAATACACTAAAATTACTTATTTAATTATTAAGTAAAAAAATTAAAATAAAGAGCGGTACACTTGAGCGGTACAATGCAGGTTGCATTGTATTATTTCTGATTCTCAATATTTCGGTCTTCTCAAATATCATTTAAACATAAAAACATATTTTTCAATTTTAAATATTCAAATAATTTTTTAATCTTATAATATTTTTAATCAGCTATTTCTCTTTTTTTGTTTCAAAACCTATTAAAATATTTTAACTCAAATTATTGTACTACTATTTACAAATCATTTTATTACTATTCATAAATATTATGAGATATTTTAATTGTCCAAAGGAGCCTGAAATCATATCAATTGGAGTAGAAAATGATACTTAAAACCTTCTCAAATTTGACTATGATCCACACCAATTTTGAGATAGGAGTAGGAGAACACCAAGTGATCAAAATCTTCTCAAAGTTTCTCGTGATGTAACAGTACTAGGCGCACCACATGACCAGCTAGCTTGGCAATCTGGTGTTGGTATTGAAGTGACAACTAAACTAAGTTGTTATGCCCTACCATACATATATATTTACATCTTTCCAAGAAAATCATGTAGATATATAGTTGGGTTTTAATCATACAAGGGTGACCACATCTGTTATAATCAAACAAAGAGTGACAGGACCATGAAGTCCAAGAACCCATCAAGTAGAAGAAAGTATCCCTGCCAAACATTGTATTATTTGTGGGGGAGGGGAGAAGATTTTGATGCTTCTTTTCTGCCATCTATATATATTTTCTGACTTTCCACATTCGATTTCTAATCTCCGTATAAATTATATATGACCCCACCCACCCAACCGACCCCACCACATCTATCACCATGCATTCACCAAACAATGCTTATTACTAAAATATAAATAAATAATTTTAATGTTCATGATTCTATACTTTTTTTATTTTATTTTATTTCCAGTTATATATATTTATACAATATTTTAATTTATTTTGTGGAAATATAATCATTTAATTGGACAATAACTTAAAAAGTGTAATATTAGTAAGTAAGAAATTTATAATAAAAAGTAATATTTCTTTAATTACATAATTTAAAGAAGACATTTATAAAGCCTAGCTAGCTATTTGTCTGGTTTTTGTTGATTTTGCCGTGACATCTCAGTTGGAGTCTGAATATTAGCTCATGCATGCAAATTAAGACAGTTTAGAGTATTTTTATTGGATTATGCATATGATTTTGCCGTGACATCTCAGTTGGAGTCTGAATATTAGCTCATGCATGCAAATTAAGACAGTTTAGAGTATTTTTATTGGATTATGCATATGTAAATGATACTTTTGATGAATATAAGATGAATTTAGATATTAGCTATTCCATTCATATAAATTTCTACATTAGAATAGCTTTTTTTTTTATTATATAATAATAAAATAATATGAGATGAATTTAATTTTTACTATTTCATTCACATCAAATCTCTACATTAGATTATTTATTTATTCATTATATAGTAATAAAATAATATTAATAGAAAAAAATATTTAATTTAGATATTTTTAATTTATTTAATTTTATCATGAATTTAAAATTTAATTTTTTATTTATTTAATTAATTAGCTCATGAATTAAAGCTACTAGGTCTGGTGCAAGACGGAATTAAAGCTACTAGAATATATCTATACTAGAGGAGAGAGAGGGAGAGTTACAATAAATTAATAAAATAAGAATTTGATGATTGTACAGTTACAACCAAATTTGATATTTTTTTTCCCATTACTGTAGTTAAAAGCTACAAAATTTGTGTTTGAATAATCCAATGTAGCTGGTTTTAACATCAAATAGGTAAAAAGTGACTTTAATTTTAGATTTCCATAATCCATTGAGACTGCTCTTAGAGGATGAAATGAATTATGAATCAATTAAAGGGTTGGCTTGAGCTACAAATTTGTTGCAAACTGTGACATTTATATGGCATATATGAGTAATATTACTCATAATTTATTTTATCATCATTTTATAATATAATATTAAATTATTAAAGATTATTTAATATGTTTTACTTGTAGGAAAAATATAGTTACAAGCATAATGTGCACTAATCTGTACATCAATGTGATGTGATTGATCAAAAAGTAAATTTTATTGAAAACAGTGTTAATTTAAATTTTAAATATGAATAAATCAGTATTGGTATACAGATTAATACGCAATTGTGTTTATATATAGCAAAACTCAAATGAGAATGAATTGATTTTTTCGACAGATATATGTTGTTATTATTATTATCATAAATTCAAAATGACAAATAATATTTTCAAAATAAAATAAATAAAAATTTAAAACACGTATAATTAGTTATAAGTTTTTTGTTTCTTTTTTATTTCTTAAAAATAGAATTGAGTCTTAAATGAAAGAATTTTATTATATGCAAGTAAAATTATACACTAATCTACATATTAATACTGATTTATTTATATTTAAAATTTAAATTAATATTATTTTTAATAAAATTTATTTTTTGATTAACTACATTAAATTAATATATAAATTAGTGTACTGTTTGTAAATAGGTTTTTTTCTAAATGAAATCTTGCATGCGCACGCAAAGACAGCGTGGAAGGATGGAAAATCAGGTTGGGTTGGGGTGCAGTTTTGTTGCCAAAAGTGACATCGACTGTCGTAGGCACAGAGTCTGTGAGTTCTGTCATTCCCACTGACCATCACGTGTCATGGTGGCCCCTTCCGTACGATCTCCATCACCTTTCACACACAGCTCCCGAGCTCCGTGGTTCCCATGTGACATGCATCGTCCATCTCTCAGACTCTCTCTCTCTCTCTCTCTCTCTCTCTCTATGTTTCTCCCTTCTCCGACCTATTTTTCTTTACCCGACTTTGTCTTTACCTGTAACACTCGTAACCACGATCCAAAGCTTCGCAGCTTTTCTTTGACCTAAATAAAATAAAATAAAAATTTCTTTAAAATTATTTAATTTTTTTAAAAAGAATAATAGAAAAATATGAATGGGGCTATCATGCATGTGCTTAATTTTGTATCCAACATGATCGATCGGCAGCATTAGTGAGCTGATATATTGTTTGGTAGACAATAATTATAAATTAATTAGAATTTGGTGGGATCATGTTCTGAGAAAGAAAACAAAAAGAAAGCAGGCTAATTACAAGGTGGAGTTTGATAATATGAGAATCTCAACACTGACAATATGATAATATTAAGAAAACTGACAACACTGAAAAATGAGAATCTCATTCTCACGTGAAAACATCACTGCATGTTAAACACTTCCCTCGTACTTCTGGTCAGATATATAGTCCCCAAAATCCACTCTTTTTAATTACATTTTCTTTCGGCAATTGGGTTTACACCAGATGTGTATATAATTTTGTATTAATTCCCGGTTTTTGTTTTTTGTATTATTAATATGTTGATAAAAAGAAAAAGTATGTTATTCTTATAAGAGAACACGATGAGGGAAACGATTTGTAGTGTGGTTATGAAATACCTTGTGGCTTGTTTTCTTGTTTCGTAAAAATAAAATTGCTTATTAATTTATATATTAATATTAATTTTTTTATATTTAAAATTTAAATTAGTATCATTTTTAATAAAATTTATTTTTTAACCAATTATATTAGATTAATGCACATATTAGTGCGAAATTATGTTGGCAACTAAATTTTTACTTTCTTTTCATTTCATTCCATTTTGGTTTCAAACATAATTTAAATACAAAATTTTCAAATTAATTATTACAACTTTTCAAAACTTTCAAACAAAAGATAAAGAATAAAAAATAATTCAAATTTTTCAAATTTCTAAACAAAAATATTATTATAAAATTATATTTTAACAATATTTTAATTTTATAATATTTTTTATTCAATTTTTTATCTCTCCTTCCCAATAGTTAAAAAAATAATCAACTCAAACTATTTTACTAATATTTATAAACTATCTTATTACTACTATTCACAAAATTTTCATCTCATTTCACTCCCCAATCGAGCCATTAATTTACAAAATAAAACGAAAAGGGATCTCATGCTGATAAAAAATATTATAGAGGCTATGAACATGCTATTTCTCTTTTTTTCTAAAGTATTCTTTGAGATTAAAAGAGGTAAGTGACCAAGTAGTGAGGCATGTAATCACTATATAATGAAAAATTCTACTAATTAGCAGCTATATACCAAAACATTTGTTGAAGGAAATATATATATATATATATATATATAAAATAAAAGTAAATATGTAATGCTGAGTAGAAGAACATTTTACATAATAAGTGAGTTATTAGATGGAAAGAACAAAAAATCTACTTTTAAGCTCATATATTGACACACCTAGACATATACCTATGAAAATGTGAAAACCCGTTACATCAATTAATAAATAGTTTTATTACTTTTCTGAATAATATTACATACAGTCATTTTTGCGTATCCTCTGTGCACTTCACTAATATGATTGGCTTGATCAATTTTTTTAATATACAACCAATCACATCAGTTGAGTACATAAAAGAGTACGCAAAAGTGACTGTATATAGAATTTTTGTACTTTTTTATATCTATAATAGGTTTCACAATGACAATAAATAGTGTATTTATACACTGATTTATAAATAGCAAAGCTTAGTGGAAAAATATAGAAATACTGCTTTTCATTTTAATTTATATTCTATCATTAATAGATATATCACGTTCTAAATGATTATCTTGTCAACCGATTAATTTATATAGCCATTTAAATTAGACAGTGTTAGATAGCTCGCTTATACCATTTGACAACGATTTTTTTCTTTTTTAAATCTTCTTAATTACATAAAAAATTAATGACTTATCCAACTGATCACTTTTATTCTAAAACATTTAAAATTTTCAAAAAATAAAATAAATAAGTTAAAGAGTGATCGGTCAGAATGGGTTGTCAAATGACATGCCCGTTAAGGATATGCTACACATCTAAAAATTATAATATAAATTAAAAAAATAATTAATACAATTTTAAGATATTCAAGATATGGGCATTCTATTAAAAAATTGAGAATCATATGAAAAATTTATTTTTTAATAATAATTTTATTTTTTTAAATATGTGAAATTTATACACTTTAAAATTATATATAACATTGCTAATATTAGAATTGAAGACTCATTTGCTAATTTAATTTCAATTTTGTCGGCTGTTTTATGAAAGATAATATTATATACAAGTATAAATAGATAAATTTTATATAAGACTTTTAAAAAAGTGAATCTTATTAATAAAAAAATATTTTTTTACACTTTTTTAAGCTATAATCTATTTTTTTATAAAAATATAAACTTTTTCTATTTAAAATGTATATAAATGATTTTCATTTGTGAAATGACCTCACAAATCGGGGAAATAAAGCAAATAAAGACGAAAAAAAAAACCTGCAATATTAGCCACGTCTGGTTGTATGGTTGGGTTTGAATGTTCGGTTGAATTGAGTTGAATTGAATAAAATATTATTAAAATATTAGTTTTAAATATTATGAGCGTGTTGAGATTTGAAAAAGTTAAATTTTTTATTATATTTTATATAGAAATTTGAAAAAATATATAAAAATTTTAAAAAAATATAATGATAAAATGAAATGAATTGAAGAGAATGTGTGATTATATTTAATCTCGAATTCGTTTATTTTTATTCTTAATAAAAATAATAATGATAACTTTTTGGAGTTGATTGAGACAAGAATGAAGGAATCGGTTGCTTACATAAAATTTACTTTTTATTTTTATTTTTCAAATACCAAGGGTTATTATTTCAGGCTATGTCAAACCTGACGTCTCTGTAGTTGTCAGTTGTAAATACCATGGAGTGGTTTCATCTATACTCAAAAATAAATAAATAAATAAAATTTTTTGATATGTATAAATAACTTTCAGTAATAATTATTTTTATATTTAAAATTTAAATTTATATAATTTTTATTAAAATTTAACTTTTCGACTAATCTCATTGAATGATTATTTATATTAATGCACACATTCGTTTCCAATAAAATCTTCCAAATAAAATAAAGTTAAGAGGAAAGAAAGACAAAACGAAGGAAAAAAAGTATTTTAAGATGTGTAGTGCTACATCACCCGAGTAATATAGTCCAAGAATCCATCAATTTTTTTTTTAATTTTTAAATATATTTTTTTAAAATAAAAAAATTACAAAACATATTTATTTAATCAATAAAATAAATAAAAAATTGAAAACATAAATTCGAGACCCACGTTCGATAAGTTTAACATTTTTGTTTTAAGTTTCCTCTTTTTAAAAGCTTTCAAAAATAAGATCAGTTGTGGCTCAGATGGCATGAGACCCAGTCTCTATAGAAGAGGTCTGCGTTCGATCCCCCTACCCAATTCTCCTATATCTAAAAAAATAAAAAATAAAAAGATCTTCAAAAGAATCAGAAAATTACTATATATATATATATATATGTGTGTGTGTGTGTTGACTATTTAATTCTTAACGTGTGTGCACAAACTGCATGAAAACTTGACAAATTTACAAGCTAATATTAAAAAAGTAATGATCCGTTAAAGTTGAAAAGTATACAAATTCAGTCTTTTATAAAATACAAAGATTATTAAAATATATATATATAAAAAACAAATCACTTTTTTGTAGAGCTCACTTTTTTATTAAAGATTTGTCAAATTTATATCTAACTTTACTTGTATTAAAATAAAGAATGTATTTGAGTTGGAATTTTTTATAGAAAAATACTACTCTTCCTGCTAGTTATTCCATTAAGATTTTTTATTTTTATTTTTTTACTTAATAATTAAATAAATATTTTTAATAATATTTTTAATTTCTTTTATTAAAAAATATTTTAAAGTGTTAAAAAATATAAATTAAAAAAATCCAATAATAATTAGCGGAAGCTCTGTGTCTAGTGGCTGTGGCTACCCATTGTTATTTTTACGTGCCTAAAGAGCGACAAAGTTGATCCTCACAGTAAATTCATTCGCTCGTAGAAATAAGATATATATATATATATATATATATATAGAGTGGACCTGAAATGTTTGGTAAGAAGATCGGATAAAAGAAAGAAAAAAAAGTAGAGATGTTTCCCGGGCATCTGAGAGGTAGAAGACAAGCTGGTACGTAAGTAGTAGCAGAACCAGGTGGAGACACCAAGCTCGAGGGCGGCTCATATAAAGAGGAAGTCCCAGGCAGAAAGCACTGAATTTAAAACCAAAGTGCACACTCACTCACACTAGCATGCTACATGAATAGCCCTTTGTCGCTTTCTTCGGTGGAGCAGAGTTTTAACGAGATAAAAAGAACTTAAAATATTTTGAATCGTAATGAATAAAATATTATTATAATATAATTTTTTAATATTAATTTTATTTTAAAATTAATAAAAATTAAATTATTTATTATATTTTATATAGAAATTTAAAAAAATTATAATAATAAATTAAAATAAAATAAAATGAAATAGTTTAGATTTTACTAAACAAACGGGTCTTAATAGTTTTGGTCATTAACATAGAAATAAATGTTTAAGAGAAAGAAGACAAAATTACTTGATCACCAAAATTTTAAAGATCAAGATGCTAATATTGACAATTTGACACTCACTTATACAAATAGTTCTTCTATGTACAATCGGTATACCACATCACCTGATATATTTGAAAAAAAAAAGAAAAAAGATGAAAGATGAGAAGAGAAAAGAATGAGGATGCCTAAACAAAATTAGGAGAAAACGCATAGCATAGATGATGAGACCACAGAAATGCTTCCGACTATCTCTTCGTAGACAAAAATTAGAGACCTACCATTTTCCAAAACAAGGACTGAATGCATTTCTGTAAGATAAATATTGAGCAAGGCAGAGTCAATGTCTTAGAAGACACTTTGCGAGTCAACAGAAAAGTGGGAATCAAACGGCACGGCTGCAGTGATTGTAGTAAGAGGCTAAATTCAACAAACACATGCACATTACAACATCTTTTGCCCAAGGACTGCCTTCTATATGTAAGTTTAAAGGTCTAAACTCTAAATATTTGAGGTATTTCATCGTGGTCTACACCTCAAGCACTAGTTGAAGCAAGGCAGTTCAAAGAACTTGCAAAAGATTCATTTTTATCAAATCTTCCATGGCATTGCACTTCTAAGTCTTCATCTTCTTCGGGTCAATAACTGTAGTATGAAGGGTCATCAGACAACAAGAGCCAATCACCTGAAACAGATGAATCAATAAGCTCAGAATCAGTCAGAGTAGACACTAGTTTTTCATCTCGAACAACCAGCAATCCTTCATCCTTCACTTCATGATTATGTCTGCCCACATTGGCTAGAAACTGATGTTCCATTAACATCTCATCCGTGAATCCATACATGGGTTTCCTCACAAGACACGTATTCAAGAAATCCCTTGCTTCCTCTTCCATGAAACATAGTGTTCTTCTTTGCACGTCCTGACTGCACGAAGCTCTTCTTCCCATGTTCCTCCCTCAAAGCTCTCCCTCCTTTCCATGACAGCTTTGCCTTTGCCTCTGCCTCTCCCTCCCTTCGTCTTCTCCAAGAAAGAAAAGGTGATTCCCTTTCTGTGGCATGAAGCTTTTCTTGCAAGCTTACGTTTGCCGCATGCTCAAATATCATGGCCCCTTATTCTAAAATCATGGAGATTGGATCTAAGAAATAGAAATCTATTGGCCTTCAAACAAAGGAATTAAGAACAAACCAAATCACTAGACATGAACTTAACTCATCTTTTTCATCACATTAGCCAATTCAATAAACTTGACGATATTTCACGGCAACAAGTTAGGTAAAGGCAAAGGTGTTGATGTTGGGAGGAGAAGTGACTGGTGGGGCATAACAAAGGACCATGCTGGGGATCATGAAGAGATCTGTTGGGAAATTGGGAGCAGTGTGGAGGACGGAGAGCGAGAAGGAGAAGATGAAGACGAGGGAGAGGCAGAGGAGGGCCATTACCACCAACATCTTTCATGGCTTGTGAAAGCACGACGACTATCACCTCTCCCCTCGGCATTGGTTCCTTCTCCCCTCTCGATTGATTCTCACTGTCGGTTCTTGCTTCAATCAACCCACGGTAATGTCCCCATGGAGATGGAGAGGGATGGATTTAGGGTTATGATATGGAGAGGAAGAGGGAGGAGTGAACAAAATCGAGAGGGGGAGGGGGAGGGAGAGGTCCGACGGAGATGGAGGGAGGGAGGGAGAGGGAAATGAAATTTTGAGGGAGAGAAGGGAAACGAAATGGAGAGAGAGAGAGAGAGAGAGAGAGAGAGAGAGAGAGAGAGAGAGAGAGAGAGAGAGAGAGGAAACGGGTGAAAAACACAAATTTTTCTTAAATGACATGGACAAGCCGGTTACACGAAGGTTGCACTAGGCAATTGCATCAATCATTTTTCTTACAGGTTCTATTTATTGTATAATGCCTTAAGGTTTGCTAACCTAATTACATAGGGTATGTATTTTCGTTTGATAAATCAACTAGTCCTGCATTATTGCAAATGTATACGACTATTATGAAGTAGATTATTGTAATTTTGATTTTTTTTTTTTTACTATGTACTATCATCCTATATTTACTAGAGACTATATATGACCTATGGAATTAAATGTTATCTCGGTCCATTCTCCTTTTGGATGTAAATCTTTTTATCAATATGTGACTACAGTATTTAAGAGTCTTCTTTTTCAAGTTAAAGATCACCCTTTTATTATATTTTTATAGAAAATATAATTAGATAAAAAAATACAATAGAAAATTTGAAATTTATTATTCAAGAGGGTGGTGGTCATGGGAGAGATCTAATTCTTTTGTGACACCAAAGGAGACTAATTAAATTTTTCATCTTAGAAAATCAGGTCTCGATTATAGATTCCTAAGAAAGTTAATTAAGAGAAATTTCTATAGTTCTTACAATGAACTATATATTAGATATTCATTCATAATGAAAATGAAAAGTTTTCCTAGACATATTCAAAACTTTTTTTGAGAAGAAAACTTGTATTGATATCTATGAAACCATAGTTTGAATACAAGGTGGGACGTGTACAAAAGAAGTGGTACTACCACTGATGCTAAGGGCATCCCTACTTAAGGCATGAGCAACTACATTGATTGCTCTTACAACGTGCCTTGGTGACCACGAATTAAATGTGTTGAGAACCTCTTTGGTATTTGCTACAATTTGGCCTGCATAGTTGAGAGCATTAGACTTTGATTTGAGGCCTTCTACTACCAGCAAGGAGTCTCCTTCCAGGATTATGTCTTGATGACCAAGTGACTTGCAAAACATGACAGCTTGGAGGGCTGCAAATGCTTCTGCCGTATGAGGATCAGGGAATAAATCTTGCTCCATCCGAAGGGTTGCTAGCACTTTGCTATTCCAATCACGTAGAACAACTCCCACCCCACCTTGCAAGAGACTTTGTCCATTGAAGCATCCCAATTGACTTTGATTTTGCCTTGAGGTGGGGCCTCCCATGGTGGACTGGTTTGTTGTTTCAGTGCCATTACCTTTTTGCTCATAGGAAGCTTTTGCAAGTCTTCTACCAGTTGTTGAGACTGGCTGACTACTGAGGAGGGGTGAGTGAGGTGACCCTGGAAGACTGCTTCATTTCTTCTTCTCTAGATGTACCATGCAGTTACAGCAAAAAGGAGTAGCTCTTCTGTCTCCTTAGAAGCCACAAAACTCTCTAGTTTTTCTGCAAATGAAGGTGAAAGTGTGCTAGCCTTTTGGAATTTCCTACTACTCAATGACCAAACGTCCCTTGCTGAAGGGCATTCCCACAAAGTATGTTCAATGGTCTCATATAGGTATAGACAGATGGGGCAAGCTGAGTCTTCTACCACATTTCTTACTTTTAGATTAGCTCAAGTAGGGAGGGCGTTTAGACAAGCTCTCCAAAGGAAGGTTTTAGTGGCAATGGAAAGATTTAATTCCACAAGCTAGTCCAAGGGGCTTGATGTGTTCTGGAGTTTGAGGACTGGCGCCTATCTTGATCTTCCAGTTCATTCAATAGGTGGTATGCTGACTTTACAGTAAATTGGCCTGATGATGTGCACCTCCAAAACAAGCTGTCGGGCTTTGACAATGGACTGATGGGGATTTTCATAATAGACTCAGCCTCTTTCTTGGTAAATATGGAGGTAACCAGGTCCCTCTTCCACTGAGAAGTGCATTCATCTATAAGAAAGGATACTTTAGTACTCTCATTCAAGAATCTAACTGACTCCTGAGGCTTGTAAGTAGTTGGGTTAGGTAGCCATTTGTCCTTCCATATCTCAGTTGATTTTCCATTTCCAATTCTCCATAACATCCATTCCAACAGTAAAGGTCTAGCTGCCAGGAAGCTTTGCCACACAAATGAAGTGTTCTGTCCCACTTTTGTCGTGAGGAACTTGTTATTTGGATAGTATTTTTCCTTCAACACTTGTGTCGCTAGAGAGTTGGGATTGGAGACCAATTTCCAGCCCTGCTTGGCTAAAAGGGCTAAATTGAAATTTGAGAAATCTCTGAAGCCAAGTCCCCCTTTGCTCTTTCCTTTCTTCATCTGGTTCCAGCCCACCCAGTGAATTTTGGATTCCTGGTTCTGTTGCCCTCACCAGAAGTTCCTAACCAACTTGTTGGGTTCTTACACTAATTGTTTGGGGAGCTTGAATATGCTCATGCTGTAAGCTGGTATGACTTGGATGACTGCTTTAATAAGTACCTCTTTACCAGCTTGGGAGAGAAACTTATTTTTCCAGTTGGATATTTTGGCCTGCACTTTGTCAATTATACCTTTGAAAGAGTGATTCCTGGACCTTCCAATTAAGGCTGGTAGCCCTAGGTACTTTTCATACACATTGGTGCCCCTTATCCCTGCTATGCTGATGATGATATCTTTAGTCTCCTCTCTAGTGTTTGAACTGAAAAATATGGAGGTTTTTTCTTTGTTTAATCTTTGGCCAGAAGCAGTTTCATGCTTTTCCAACAAATGATAAAGGTTGCTCCATTCAATGGAGTTGGCTTTGCAAAAAAGGATGTTGTCGTTTGCAAAAAACAAGTGGTTAATGGATAGCTTTTTCTTCCTGATTGGTAGACCTGTAATGATCTTGGTTTTCTCAGCTTGGTTTAGCATGCAACTTAAAACTTTAGCACATATTATGAATAAGTAAGGGGAGAGAGGGTCTCCTTGTCTTAGGTCTCTTGTTGGAACAAATTTGTCTTGAGCTTTCCCATTGATGAGAATTGAATATGAGACTGATTCTACACAATTCATTAACAGGTTGACCCAATGCTGATCAGAACCCAACTTTTTCAGAACTTTTCTCAGAAAAGGCTACTCAATCCTATCATATGCCTTGCTCATGTAGAGCTTAAGTGCCATGTACCCATCTTTTCCTTTTAGTCTGGATTTCATTGTGTGTAGGGCCTCATACAACACTATAATGTTATCTGTAATCTATCTGTTAGGAACAAAGGTTGTTTGTGTAGGAGAAATAAGATCTGGTAACACTAACTTCAGTCTGTTGGCTATAGTCTTTGCAATGATTTTATAAAAAACATTGCATAGACTAATTGGCCTGAAATCTGTCACCTACGAGGGGTTTGTTTTCTTGGGAATAAGCACAATGTAGGTCTCATTCTCTCCATTTGACCACTTGCTTTTATTCAGGGCAGAGAGAGTTGCTTGTGTGATTCTTGGTCCCACTATCGACCAATGGTCTTGGAAAAGAACTGCTAGAAATCTATCTGGTCCAGGGGATCCCAAAGGATTCATACTAAACATGGCCTCCCTAACCTCCACTTCTGTAAAATCCTGTCCTAGAACTCCTACCATTTCAGCAGCGATTTTGCAAGGTAATGTTTCCAGACATTCTGGTATACTGTTTGGTTTGGATGAGGTGAAAATGTTTTGGAAATGGTTTTGGATCTCGCCACTAATTCCTTCCTTACTAGTAACCTCCTGCCCTGACTCATTTAGGATCTTGGTGATGGAATTGTATTTTTTTCTCTGGTTTGTACACTTATGAAAAAATGATGTAATTCTGTCCCCTTCCCTGAGCCAATTCTGCTTTGCTCTTTGTTTCCACTTTGTATTTTCCTCATCTAGTAACTGGTCCACTGCCTTCTGAATTTCTCTAATTTCAGCATAATGTTGGCCTACGTTCTAGTCTTTTAGGTGATTGAACATTTTAACCTTTGACTGTAGGATTTCTTGGTCTATCTTATTCTGGTCTTTGCTCCATTGTTGCAAGCTGGTTTTGCCGTTTCTTAGGCTTTGCAATGTACTGCCAATAATGTCCAGAGATCCTTTGATGGTTTCCCAAGATCTTTTGATTAGTGCTTCACAACCTTCCTTTATGCTCCATTTGGCTTCATATCTAAACATCCTTTTTTTCCTTGGCCTGCTGTTCTTGTTTTGCATGGTTATGAATAATGGCTTGTGGTTTGATGAATAAGTAGCTAGGTGCTGCATTGAATGGTCTTCGAACATGTCAATCCAGGAGGAGTTCCCAAGTACTCTGTCAAGTCTCTCCTTAGTAAATTTGCTTCCCTCTCTATTATTTGCCCAGGTATACTTATCCCCCCTAAAAACCCAAGTCACTTAGCTCACATTGTACTAAGGTTTGTTTGAAATCCATTATTTGCTTGTAAGGCCTTATAGCTGCACCATATTTTTCATTTATGCATGTTATCTCATTAAAATCTCCAAAGCACATCCACGAGACTTGTGGTGCTGGTTTTATAACTTTAAGGATTTGCCAAGTTTCACACCTCTTTGCAGTATTAGGATGCCCATAGAAACCTGTTAGAAGCCATGACTTATCAGTATTTGGCAGTTTAACATAAACTGAAATGTGCCAATTAGTATAGGTATCCACTTTCACCTCTATACTTGAATTCCACAAGAGGGCTAAACCACCACTTCTTCCTACACTTTTTACTGTAAAACAGTTGTCAAAACCCATTTTCACACGAATTGTTTCCATCTTTTCACTTGAGCACTTGGTTTCAATTAGAAAAACTAGGTGTGGGGATTTAGTCTTCACCAGTTGGAGAAGCTCATGAATTGTCCAGGGGTTCCCAAGCCCCCAGCAATTCCAGCTTAAGCAATTCATTTGGCTAGGTGGGGCTATTGAACAGCCACCACCTCTGGTTCTTTGTTTGGTTTCAAAGCAGGTTCTTTCTCGATTTTTTGCTTCTTAATGTTTCTGTTGCTGGATCTAGTTTCAATACTAGATGCTAGCCCTTTGAGATTAGGGGACTAGGTGTGTATAAGCTGAGAATTGGTTATGTCAACTAGGGTGGGAGCTTGTTCCCTAGCTTTCCTTTTTCACTTTGTGCCTGCTCTAGTACCATTGGCACTATCTCGTGTTTCACTTCTTTGGAAAGGTACTGAGTTGTTTGATTTGTAGGCATGAGTGGAATTTAGTGGTGAACTAAGGTCAACACACATGTCACTATCTTGTAAGAGGAAAGGTAAGCCTTGGCAGTAGTGCATACCTGTGTTAGTGGTCCTGAGGAGTGAGGTGGGAACTCTTTCCTTTGAGTTTCTATTTTTTCATGCTGAGAGGGTCCCTTGTTTAAACTGACTGGGCAGCTGGCTTTACCATCTAAACTGTTCCGTGTTTGGTCAACCTAACATGTCGGGGTATGGCCTCTTCCTTGCTTCTGACTACCAACTGTAGTGTTCTGACTTGTAGCTTCTTCCCTACAACTATGTTGGACCATCCCGAGTTGTCCTTCTAGGCCTCTGCTACCTCTGGTTGCCCCGAAGAAGATGTGTCTTGTGATGTCTGTTCCAATGAGCTACCATACCTCTTAGCTGAGGAGAACTGAAAAGGAGCATGTGATGCTTGCATCCATTGACCATATTGATCCTGGGATTGCTTGGATGTGCTAAGACTTGAGCATTTCCCTTCCATGTGCTTTAGTAGGCCACACTTGAAGCAGAAGATAGGAAGGCATTTGTACTTGAAATAAATCTAGCATTGTTTACCCCTCACATTGATCATCTTTCCTCTAGGGAGAGGTTTGTTTACAGCAACATCCACCCTTATTCTGAGATGGCTTCCCCACCCACAGCCTTAGTCATCTGTTTCCACTTTGTGAACCTTTCCGATAATTGAGCCTATTTTTTCTCCTTGTTCTGCATTCATGCCGGCGAAAGGTACATTGTGGAACTGCACCTAGAAAGGTTCTGTCACGAAATTTATCTCGTTTGGGGACAAGTCACCTTTGAAATCCTTAATGCATGTAAGATGGCGGTCAAAAGACCATGGTCTTCCTTGGATCACTTTTCTTTTGTCTGTAAGGAGTTGGAATTCTATAAGGAATTTTTTGAAGCCTGTCTCCCTAAACGTGATCCATCCTTCCAGGTTCCACACCTTTGCCATGGTGGACTTGAAAGCCTCTTGGTTAACACTTATTTCATTTAGGTTGAGGGCAAAGATGCAGTAGCTTCCTCTAAGTTTTGTGAACTGAACAACTTCCTCTGGTAGGATTAGTTCTTGTTGCTCATCTTCCGTCAGTTTCAGAGAGTTCCATTTCGTAGCTAGCTCATCGGCCATTGTCGTCTAGTAACAAAGGGGAAAGAGATGCAAACACATAAAAAACTCTATGAACTTCTCTTCAAGAGACAGAAGCTTTGTCAAGCGACAAAGCAAGGAACCTCTACCTTACGGAAAGGACTCGGTATGCTTGCATTGAAATATTCGAAACTAGATTCCAACATTTCTCACATCTCAAGATCTTGATAGATTTGTTTTATGAGTCTCGCACATCAATCTTTATTTGATCAATTTACAATTCCTCCCCCATCCTTTCGAGCCCCCACGTCCCCAAAATAAAACGCAAAAAGAAAGAAAAGAAAAAGAGGCTACCCATATCGTAGTTGGCTTTGAATTTGAACTCAAGGTATCGACACTTACATACTTTCAAATTACATAGTGGGGATAGAACTAAGGGATCATGGTAGGAGAGAGATAGACATGATCATGCAGATCATGTAAAGTTCTTCAAATCCAGTAAAGTTTTTATCTAAATTTTAGGGCTTATGGTAGAAGAGAGATATACACGATCATGTAAGAGCATTCCAAATAGGCTATTCAAAGGCTATTTTTACTAGTAAGATGTCAAAAACTAGGGCTGTAAATTTAAACCGCTTAACTAACCTAACCCAATTTTTTTGAGTTAACTGACCCAAGACGAATTGGATAAGAAGCATAAGAATTCTATTTGGCTTCCAAAACCAGTCTGTTAAATCATTTAATACCCAAGAACTGAATTTGATGACCAAACGACGTCGTTTTAGTCATTTTATCAAATTCTTTTTCCAAACTTAGGCTTCAACAGTTCACCCTCTCCTTCATGATTCTCTAGCCCTCTCACTCTCAGAACTCACTCTCCTTCTTTCTCACTCTAACTCACTCTCAAACACTCTCATCTCCCTTGGCCTCGCAAGACTCAGTCATAAGTCACAAATCCCTCCTTGTCACAGATCGTAGCTCACTTGGTTTCTTGCTTGCACGCTCTCTATGTATCTTAGTCTCTCAGTCTCTTTGACTGAAGGTATGGATGATTTGAGCCATTAGGGTTCTTGAGTTTGGGTTGATCTTGGTTGTTGAACTTTTGGGTATTATTGGTTTTCCGTTTTCAATGTTAAATGTTTGGTTGAAAATACTTTTTCATTATTTTCAATCGCTGCAAATTTGGTCCTCAAACTTTGTTGCTCTGCTTTCTTGGACTTGAGGTTGAATAATATAGCTGGAAGATTTGATATTATTATGATCATTTTTTTTTTGAAACTTTGTTGCTTTGCTTTTGGACTTGGGGATTGAACAATAGAGCTGTAAGCTTTTGATATGATTATCATTTTAGTGCCGAAGCCACCTCAAAGTTGCAACAGGAAGGAGTTTTCTTTTTCCCTTGTTTAGACGTACCTGTCAATATGATTATTTGGTCCCTATTATTTTGAAGGGAAATATAAATGGATTATTGTTATTTTTTCTGTAGGAATGAAGAAATTATCATGTAGTGGTCATTGTCTTAATGATTTCAAAAGAAAACCTTGAAGTAATTCCAAAATGAGCTACGTAGTACCATGGTGTTTAATTAGACGGTGGTAAACTTAGGAATTTAAATGTTATTGTTTCTAATTGGCAACAATCCTCAACCTAGTTGGGGCGCAAATTACATAAATTAAAATTATTTTTTTTTTAAATTTTTTTAAAAATCTTTTGGTTACAAATTTTAGAAGATAATCAAAAATAGAGAATTTATATTCATGTTTCTAGGCATCTAAATGGAAACCAATTAACAGGTTCTTACCTAAAGAGCTAGGTTATCTTCAAAATTTGAACAAAATATAAATTGACCAGAATCACATATCAAGACCAATTCCTGTCTCATTTTTCAAAGTTGAACAAAGCAATGCACTTGTAAGTTTGTGTTTTATGCTATATTGTTTAAATCAATTCTACAATGAAAGTAGCATGAACAACAACAATTCATTAATTAGTGGACAAATCCCGCTTGAAGTACTATATCCAGATTACCAAGGCTCCTTTAAGTTAGTAATTGGTCATATTAATTCCTTTATTTCATAGTCATTTGTTAGTACATCATATGATATCAATGATCGTCTTCTTGATAACAACCACTTATATACACCAGAGTTCTCCAAAATGCAGCCTAGATTACGGATACTGTATGCTTTCTACTTCTTGTAACTTAAATCTATTTATGTCTCTCACATAAGTGCTATTATATTTGAAACATATGACTCTGTTAACTTTTTTTTTGCTTCTCAATTCAAACAAGGTTATGATTACTAAATTTATATCTTCCTACAATAGTATTTTATTAAGTACTCTCTTGTCAAGTCTCTTAATGATTACTAAGGTTATAAATTAGCTATGGATTAATAATTTAATGATGCTTTCTTTATTTCAAATTACAGTTATGGTACCTAGTGCTGTTATGCATTTGACAGGGTCTGATACAATCCCTTGATGTAATTCATTTGGATAGCTCTCTCCCTACAACTACTCCTTCTCATATCGCCCTCCCATCAAAAGATCTCGGGGTAGATCGAATGTATAGCTTTATTTTCCTAGGCTTGAGTATGAGGACCCCAATGTTCACAAAGTTATATGCAATTACTGTGGTAAGGTTTTATTATGTCATTCTAAAAAATAAGATACTTCATCCCTAAGGCACCATAATGACACATGTAAGGCCTTTATTGCTATTGGGATTGGAATGGATAACCTCCAATAAAATATGACCAGACCTAGGAGGTATGGGGTGGATGTTATAACTAGTAGTCCTAGTTTTGGATTTGCCAAGTATAATGCACATAAAATAAGGTTGGCGGTAGCTAAGATGATAATTATAAATGAGCGACCATTTAAATTTGTACAAAAACGGGAATTTAAAGACTTTATGGCTGTAGTTAAACCTAGATTTCCAATCCCCTCTTGTATTACTGTTATGCGAAATTATATGAAAATGTACTTGTCAGTAAAAAACAAGTTAAATGACATATTCATGGTATCTAATTATAAAATCTATATCACTACTGACATATAGACTCCAGTGCAAAATTTTAACTATATATGCATAACATCTCATTCTATTAATGATGATTGGGTCTTTCATAAAATAATTATAGGTTTTATGAAAACTCCAAATCATAAAAGGAAGAACAATAGGAAGAGAGATCGAGTCATCTATACTTAGATGTGGCATAGAGAAGTATTTACAATCACAGTAGAAAATGCATCATCTAATACTACGACTATCGATTATTTAAGGAAGATTATCAAATTTAGAAATTGTTTGGTATTAAAAAATGACCTTATGCACATTAGATGCTGTGCACATATTTTGAATCTTATTGTCTATAATGACTTGAAAGAAATTAATGGATCGATTGTGAATATGCAAAATATAGTGAAATATGTGAATTCTACTTCGGCAAAACTTGATATTTCAAGTCATGCGCAGAGAGACAAAATATCTTGAGTGGTGTGCTTTTTTCTCTTGATGTTCCAATCAGGTGGAACGCAACATATCTGATGTTGAGTGTAGCTCTCAAGTGTTATGCAGCTTTTGAGGTGATTCAAGATGAAGACAATTAGTTTGACTTACAGTTACTTGAGGTTGGAGAAGAACCACTAATTTTAGATGATTGGAAAATTATTAAGGTTTTTATATGATTTTTGAAGATTTTTACGATGTCACCTTGCAGATTTCAGGCTCAACTTATGCAACTTCACATTTGTTTATCAAAGAAATATCTTTAATCTATAACCATTTGATCAAATTTTCTATGAGTAATGATGATATGCTGAAAATTATGTCAGAAAGGATGTTGTTGAAATACGATAAGTATTGGAAAAATTTTGAGAAAGTAAACAAAATCTTATTTATTGCAGCTATGCTTGATCTGCACTCCAAATTAGAAGTTTTAAAGTTTTATTTTACAGATTTGCTTGGCCATGAGTGAGCTTCCGAACTTGTTACAAAGTTAAGGAGGATGATTAAGCAGATGTATAACCAATATTCAAAATCCAATGTAGGTTCAAGTGTTGGTGAGACTCAAAGCAACACAACTTCCAATGATGATGAGGATAGTTATAGTTTGTATTGGCACTATCAAGTATCAAAGGGTGTTATAGAGTCCCAATCAGAGTTGGATCATTATTTGATGGAGAGCCTTGAACGATTGACACCTAACTTTGATATTTTCGAGTCGACATTTAGCATTAGAGGTTGTGTCTTAGATTCATTTCATAGCTTATTGGCCCTTGTAATAGTTGAAACTCTTATTTGCACACAAATTGGTTAATGGCTCCCTCCATTAATTATGGCTCCTAAAATGTAATGGCTCCTAAAACGTAATGGAAAATGCAAAAAGTTACAAGTTAGAAACTGGTAAGATTCATATTTGAAGAATATTTTCATATAGCCATTTCAATTAATTATATTTTTAACATAATCTTTTTTTTTCATGTAGAGATGACTTTAATGAATATTTTGAAAGAGGCAAATTCACGATTATTTGAATTTTCCTTACTTGAAGTCACATTGATTATTGAAATTCCTTATTTGATTGTTTCCCATCTATACTAGCTGCTTCAAATATACTTGATAAGAGGAGAATCTTATACTATTTGTATGCTTGAATTGCCTTTATAGGTGGGCAGTCTAAGTTCTTCAATGACTTGCAATGAATAAGACTTGTTAGTAGACTAGAAAACAAGCTGTTGTGAATCCTCCTTAAAAACTCATATTCAACTGGTAGTTATTGACTCATTTATGCTATTTTGACATGCCCATTTAGGTTAATGATAAGATGAGCATACCAAATGGTGTTATGAGGCTTCAGCCAAATGGAGGACATGGCCATCACAATGGGTTGGTTTGCTGGATCACACTTAGAAGAAGTTTGCAACAGAAGTAAGATGATGATGTTAAGGAGAACAAATGTGAAATTTTTGTTATTTCAATCTTGTAAACTGGGATTACGCCCATGTAGGACCAGGTACATAAGTTTGGAAATGATGCTCATTGACTTAAGATGAATAGTTGTTGTCAATTTTCAGGGATGTTTAGTTTTGTATATGTAGTTTGTTTTGCCTCTTGATTAGTTTGTCTTGAAAAGAATTTCATTTTATGATATAAGATAAACATAGCTTTCATCAAATTCTTGCCTTGTAGGAACCTTCTTATATGTGAATAGCAACTGCCCAACACCCAAAAACTTGTATTTCCTCTGTTGTAGCAAACATCACTTCCTAGTAACATATTATAAAACATTAATGCAGCTTTGATCAAGGAATTTACTTCCTTCTTACTTGTTGAGACCTAAAAGGATTAAAGTGAGCCTTCACTTGTAGCTATACAAGATCACAGGAAGTTAGGAACAAAAAAGGATTGTGATTATGCTGCATGTAGTTCTCTTCTATTTCTTGGAGAGATAATGAAGTTTGGAAGTCTTTTAATGCAAGGAATACAAAACAATCATATTCATGTAAAGATATTTTTTTACATGAATATATTTTTTTCAAGTAAAAATTACGATCTCATCAAACTTAATGACATCATATTCATACTCAATTCTAAAGTATTCCATTGAATTGATAAAAGCAAACTTAAATTTAGATGCCCCACAATTTGACAAAGAACAACATTTGGGCAATCCTTTAAAAAAAATTGGTTAATCGATTAATTTCTGAAATTTTTTGGTTCGGTTAATCAATTAATCTAATTAGCTCAAAAATTCCTTTTCTGGAAGCTTGTATGGTCGGGTCGAGACAGTGTTTTTTGAGTCGGGTTAGGTGAATAGTCCTATCAAAAAGTAATTTAAAACTTATTCTAATCGGCTAGTAGTAATAGCATATGAATTGGCTAGTTTTTACAGTATTAGCAAAAGATTGCTAACACTATTGACTCAACAAATGAGACTTTTATGGTTAAATTCTCCAGGTCTTTTATTAAAGAAAATAATGACAATAAAAACTAGCGTGAAATCCACTTTGCTTTCTATTACTAGTTAATTCGTTCTTATTTTCTATCAAAAAGCAACAATTTTGTATTCTAAAACTTGCATACGACCAAACAAAGCATGACAAGCCACATTACTGTTTAAGCTTAATCTCTTCCAATCTCTAATCAAGGGTAAATTTCTAACTTTTTTTTCCAAATTCACTTTTAGTTTGGATACAAATTCTCTTCAAATTTTGTTTAATTATGTTTTATAGATTTTGGCTTTAGGAATATTATTTTTTTCTTATTTAAGCCATGGTTTGTTGAGTCATTATTGTTAATTGAATCAAAAGTTGTATATTCTATATATAGTTTCAGGCATGGATCCATCTAACTTTTTAAAGTTGCAAAATAAAACCTAAGATTTATTTGTTTATCTAGATTATTTTTGTTAAATTTAGCATGAGATGACATTTGACTTTTCTAAATTGGCTAAGAAATCACACAAAAAAATGTGTCTAGGCAATGGAATGCCATTTGAAAATATATGCATGTTTTGCTACTCAATGATAGAAATTGGATATATAAATATATATATATATATATATATATATTTGCATATTTGTTCACAATTAGTTGGCCCCACATTTAAGGCAACTAGATCTAATGAGGCATGTAAAGCATCTCCCTGTGATGATCTAAAGGAAAAAAAAAAATTAGTGTTCATAACTTTTGTTAATTATGATTAGTTCATTAGCATTTGTTTTTGTATAAATTTGGGAGTTGAGAATTAAAAAAAAAATACAAAAAAATCTTCAATTTACAAATTATTGTCCATGCCTTTGGTATAAGTTTTATGCCTCATTATTCAAATTTTTAAGTAGTGTTAACTATGTTGCTCTTTTAAGAGGAATTTGCAAGACTAAGGAAATATGTTTTTCACAAGTTTTTTGCAAGGAGATGTTTAACATTGACAACTCATTTTTTAAATATGCTTAAATTATTCAAATGTGTATCTAAGACTTTCAACCTTCAAAAACTATTTATACTAAAAAAACACAACAGGCTGCAAACTTCTCTATAAAGGAAGACAAGTTTTTAGTATCATCATGGCTAAAGGTTAGTATTGATGTGGTGCATGGAACTAACTAAAACATTAAACACTTTGGAACAGAGCTATCACATACTTCCTTGAACACAAGGACATCCCAACTACAAGTGTACCTAGTTCTAACTCCTTAATGAATTGGTGGTCCACAATTTAACAAGTAACCAATAAGTTTTGTCAATGCCTACCTCAAGTTGAATATCAAAATCAAAGTAACATTATTGAGCATGACAATGTATAACTTATATTAAATGCAATGTTAATACCTTAAGTTATCAATACTTATTTCTTTTTCATTTACCTTAATTCTTTAGATTGCCAATGCAAAGATTATACATCAATCTATAAATAAGATTTTGTTTCCATTTGAATATTGTTAGCTTTTGTTGAGGGATCAACCAAAAAATGGTTGCAACATGGGCCCAAGGTAAAAAGTAAGAAGAAATAATCTATTATAGTATCTTCAAACCTCAATCCTCAAACTCCAAAATCAATAAATCAAGTTGGAGATGATTATACATTTCATGGTACCAATATAGACACCAGGAGACCAATAGGTAGGAAAGTTGAAAATGTAAGAAGGAAGAGAAAAGAATATCTTGAGGACCCACGTGTACAAGTAGAAGAGGTAATTCCCTTGGAAAGAGAAATGTTTCAATTGGAGCAATTAAAACATGAATTTAGACTTCATTTTGAGAAAGAGAAATGACTATTGAAAAGGAGAGAATTCATATAAAAAGGAAACATCTTCAATTGCAACAATTAGATCGAGACGAGAGAGTAATGATGATGGACACAAGTGGAGTGACTCAAACACAACAAAAGTATTGGCACCAACAAGTGGGAATATTTGAAAAGTGAAGATCATTCAACTAGTTGTCATATGTAATGTTTATTTTGATATATGTGAAAAAAAAATATTTTGGTAACAACTACTTTGCTACCTTTTGATAAGATGTGATATTTGAAGTATGATATTTAATTCTATAGTTTTTGGTATCGCTGTGATGCTTTGTAACTAGATTAAATTTGTTGGAAATACATATTTTTCTATGTAGGTGTTTCTATTAATTTTACAACTCATATTGGCCTACTAATCATTTGAATTGAAAACTTTTTGTGAAATACAAAGTTTGTAGATTTTTTATTAAGCTTCCAATGACATCAAATTTGTATTCATCAAGTTTATATATCAAAAGATATAACCATTTTATTCAGACAAGGTCATTCTTAAACTTCAAATATAAAAACATATTATGATATGGATTTGTAAATACAAAATAAAAATAAGAACTCATTCAAAGTTTTTATCATTCTCTCCATATAGTTGTTATAGGTGTTAAGCAAGGCCCGACTAGAGTTGTGAATGAGTTTGTCGATATCTAATGTGAAGATGGCTACAAATTAACTCCATAAGTATATCCTAATTTTGATCACATGAGACTGGTGTAGGAGGGTTTTTATTTATTTGTTCCTAATCGAAATTCATTTGTTGCACATCTTGCACATATTCAACAATCATATTATGAATAATTATACATGCCTTCATTATGTTTTGTAGCAGTGACTTTGCATATTTATGCAGGCTAATGAACAATGGAAAAATGTGCTTGGAGCATTCTAGATGCAAACTTTACGTCATTTCTTATAAATTCTTGAACTGTAGCAAATTACATATTTTTTGAACCTACTAAGGCTAGAATTTTTTTTTTTTTAATTAAAGTTGGCCATTGTGGAGATATACCATCTGCAAGGTAGTATGCCATAGTATAATCATGACCATTGATTGATTAATTTACTCGAGGAGTATGTCCCTAAGAAAGTTCACTAAATGCAAAAGATCTTTCCAAAACATTGATGTCATTGTGAGATTCAGACAATCCCAAAAATATAAACAACCACTTTAGCGAATAATTTTAGACTTTTCATTGCAATGGTATTTGAAACCCTTAGATATTCATCCATAAAATCCCCAATTACTCCATATGCCAAAATTCTTAGTGAAACTGTGATCTTTTAAAGGGCAAAACAACCAAGTCTTCCAACATAGTATATTCTTTGGACAAAATATGGATCGTGAGCTTCTACTTTAGATTGAGTTTGATAAAAAAAGAGATCTTCTCATCCAAGACCTCCTATGAAATACTTTGGAAAAAAAAATACTGGTGCTACAACAAAATAATTATAAAAAAATCTTTCATGACCTTGCAAATGATTATGCTTAATGTATAGTTGAGGTGGTGCCGATCTTTCTTCTTCTTTTATAACATCATTAATCTCTAACTTATTGTCAGAATCATTAATAAGTACATTGAGAAGGAAAGAATGACCTATAGAAAATGACGAGACATAAGAGTAACAAGTTAGATTCAATGAAAAAGAAATTTATAATGAAAGTTGGAAGAAACCAAGCTTATTTATATTGAAAGAAATTTATGACTGTTGGAAAAATATGTTTTTCAAGAATATGACAGTTAGATAAGGACAAACTTTGAGTTATAATGATTATCAGAAAATTTTCAAATTTTTATCATTAGAAACAGATAAACTTTGAAAACTATGGTCGTTAGAAAAAGTTAACGACTTTGAAAAAATGATTGTTAGGGAAGAAAATGTGAAAAACAAATAACTGTAAATATGATTATATATTAGAGAAATATAAAAAAATGATAAGTATTTATAAGTAATAGATTTTGAAAAATATAATAGTTGTAAGAATAAGAACTTGAAAATTATGATTGCAAGATAAAGAATAAAAAAATAAGAAAATAATATTTTAATTAAAATAATAAAAATGAATGGCTAAAATAGAGTGGGAGATGTAGAAATGTGAAATAATTGGATAGCTAAATCAGGAAAAAGTGCAACCTTTAGTTAAATTTAGCTAAAATTTTCCCTAGCTAGTTGGGAATTATGCTTTAAGTCCTACACTATTTATTATATATATTTATATAATATTGGTAAATTTACTTGAATAGTTGTAGATGTTATATTTGTCTTGATGTGTGAAGCTCTTTCATTTTATTCTTTAAGTGTGAACAGAATCTTTGAGATATGACAACAAGAAATATTAAATCAAACAATTCAATATACCTCACATCAGAAGAGAAAATTGTGCAATAACTTCAGCACTCAGATTCACATGCCTAATAGAGATCAATCTTGACATCAACATTTGAATCCCACTAATTCAAGACTTCAACATAGATAACTCCACATTTGTCAAATATTGTACATCTATCAAATATTGTATATTTGTTAAGTCTAGTCTTTCATTTCTAGTTTAATTCATTTCCGGCTTACCTTATACAATTATATATTTGAAATCTATTGAATGAATTCTTTTTCTTGTTCAAAACCATTTCTCTACAAACTTTCTTTCGTGGTACTAGAGCATCTATAGGTTCAATCTATCAATCAATCCAATTTTCTCCCCTACTTGTCTTTCTATACCATAGATCCTTTCTCACCTACCACTACACCTGCATCACTCGTTTTTTTTTTTCACCTTTACTTAGTTCATTGGTGTCAAACTTAATAACACCAACTACTTACAATGGCTCTCTCAACTTGATCTAGTCTTGAGGAGTCATGACATGTTGGGCATTGTGGATGGTTTTAACCCTTGCCCATCACCAATTCTCACTAATGCTAATGGGAAGGATACTCCAAATCCTGCCTATGAAATTTGGGTCAAGAAAGACCAATATTCGTTTGGGTGGATCAGAATGATCCTGTCTGAGTCAGTACTTTTACCATATTTGGCTTGAATACATCTCGCCAAGTTTGGCATGCTATAGCCACTTAGTTTGTATCCAAATCCAGGTCAAGAATCTCTCATTTGAAGAGGCAATTGCAGTGTCTTCACAAGGACTCCAAGAATTGTATTGAATATCTTCAATATGCCAAATTCCTAGCAGACCAACTTTTAGCCATAGGCAAGCCCTCGGAAGATGAGTTGAGATGAGATGGGGTGGGAGAACAAACCACCAAGCCTTATACTGCTTCCATCGGATGGATTACTCCTTCCAAGGTCGACACCCTCCCTCCCAACTACATGCACTGGTTGCTCAAACTGATCATGAACTGGAAAATCAACAATGGTATGCTCACAATGGATCTAATGCTCACATCACCAATCAACATGACAACTTGACTCTTCAGCAGCCTTTCCAAAGCTCTGAGATAGTATAAGTTGGTGATGGTGCAGGAATTTCCATTCAAAATGCTGGTTCGAGTATCCTCTTATCTCCACATTCTAAGGTTTTACTTAACAATATTCTTGATTGTCTAAAAGCTTAGACTAATCTCCTCTTTGTCCAAATATTTTGTGCTGACAATGATTGTTACTTTATACTTACCTCCACTTACTTTCTTGTGAAGGACAATTGGACAAGGACAACTCTCTTGGTAGGCAAGGTTGAAAATGGACTACATCCTCTCAAGTTGCAAAGGTTTCTCAATAAAGATGTCAATGGCTTTACTGCTTTCTTAGGCCTTAAAACTACTTTTCCAGTATGAGATTTTTGATTTGGCCATCCTTCCTTTGTACTCACTTCTCAATTAATAAAAGATCATAATTTGCTTGTCTTAACCACTTCTCATTCTAAGGACTTCTTTTGTGATTATTGTCCTCTTGGAAAAAGTAAATAATTACTTTTCATAGTATCTACATGCATTTCTGATACTCCACTTGAATTAAATCACACTGACATCTGGACTTCACCCATCACCTCAGTTGGTAGTTGCAAGTACTATATCATCTTTGTTGATGACTTCTCCCTATATGTCTGGTTTTATCATCTGAAGTCCAAATCTGATGCTTTTGAATCCTTTATTAAATTCAAACTATTTGTGAAAAATAAATTTCCTCACAAAATTAAAGGACTTTAGTTTGATAGAGGTGGTGAATACACCTCCCTTAGATTTCAATCATTTTAAAATCAACATGGCATTTTTCACCGAAAATCTTGCCCACACACCTCACAATAGATTGGTCTTGCAGAAAGGAAACTTAGGCACATCCTTGAAGTTGGTTTGACACTTCTTGCTCACTCTGGTCTTTCCAACAAGTACGGGGTAGATGCTTTCCTCACTGCAGTAAACACTATTAACAAACTCCCCACTATAGTTCTACATCACATATCTCCTCATAAGAAATTATTCAATCAAGCTCCCAACTACACTATGTTTTGCGTGTTTGGTTGTAAATGCTTTCCACTTCTTCGACCTTACTTCAACCATAAATTTGAATTCAAGTCCAAAGTTTATATCTTCATTGGGTATAGTCATGCAGGGTATCGATGTCTTGACAGCAACACCAACCGAGTCTATCTCTCTCGACATGTGATCTTTGATGAGAAATCTTTTTCTGCTAAGGAGGATGCTCAATCCAACTTGCTCTCCTAGATCAGTGCCTCATCTAATCCTCCATTTTACATTAATATAAGTCTCCCTACTCCATCTCACACTCCAAACTCTAACTCTCAATAGTTTGCTAGTCCACTACCAAACCCTACTACTTCTCCCTTCTTACCTATCTCTCCCAACCCCACTGCTCCTAACTCAACTTTTGATCTCTCAGCACCTTCCATTCCCTCTCCCACCCCTGCTTTTCACCCTATGCTCATCAAATCTCGTACAAGATCCCTCCAGCCTCAAACTTTTCTAGATTATCACCTTTATAACACTCGGTACCCTTTGTTGCATTTCATGCTCAACTTTTGGATGCGGAACCATCTTGTTTTTCCAAAGCCATCATTAATCCTCAATGGAAAGAGGCAATGACAGGAGAATTTAATGCTCTCACAAGCAACCAGACTTGGAGTACCCTTTCTCCTCGTCCATCACATCACAATGTACTTCGCAACAAGTTGGTCTACAAGATCAAGCAATGACCTGATGGCTCTGTTGAGAGGTTCAAAGCACATCTTGTAGTGAAGGGCTTTGATTAGCAGTAGGGTGTGGATTATTTTGACACCTTTATTCTAGTTATTAAGCCCTCTACCATTCGTATTATTTTGACTCTTGTTGTTCATTTTAATTGGCCCATACGGCAATTGGATGTATCCAATGCCTTATTTTATGGTCACCTCTTGGAAGAAGTCTATATAGAACAACCATAGGGTTTTATTGATGCTCTTCATCTTACTTATGTGTCAATTACACAAGGCCATTTATGGTTTCAAACAAGCTCCTCGAGCTTGGTTTCAATGTCTCTCGACTGTTCTGCTGAATTTTGGATTCATTACCTCTCTTGTTGATTATTCCATATTTTTATTCATTCAAAATGATGTCAAAATATTCATACTTATTTATGTTGATGATATTATCATCACTGGTTCACATGCATATGTTATTTCTTCTCTAATCAATGCCTTGTGATGTGAAAATTTATTTCATACATTTTCTAGGTCCGAATTGTTTTGATTAAGAGTATTTTGTATGTTTATTAGCTCATTTGTCTAGAATTTTAGGTGTCTTTTACATTTATTTAATTCTTGAAAATGTTTGATATTTTGTAGGTGTTTAATTATTGAAATAGGTTGAAATTAGGGCTAGGCTTAGAGAACAAATCCTAGTTGAGATGATCGAGTCAAAATAGAACACTGTTTGGGTTTTTGGGTTCTAATTGGAGCTACACACCTCAATTTTAGGTGGTTTTTGGTATTTTGGAAATCTAAGAGGCATGCCTAACATGTTTATGATGAGTCCAAAACCCAATTTTGCCTTTTTGAAGTTTGAAACTTAGAAGAAAGAGAGAAGTCAGAAATTGTCCAGAAGTTTACTACAACCCAGACCTTGTTTTGGTTTTCAGCCTGTATCTGAAGATCTTGAAGTCAGAATGAATCAATCCTAGGTGGGTTAGAAAGCTGAGAACGAGATATAAAATTTTCATGAAGGGCCTAGTTCCAAACTATGTTATTCTGATGCTCTAAATCTAGCTAGAAGTCAAGTAGCCAAGAATTAAATTCTCAATAGCCTACATGGGGAATATTTTTTGTTTCAAAATTTGAAAAGAGAATCGATTTTGAATGGATTAGATGGTCTGAAGACATGGAAGGAGGGTTTTGAAAAGAAAAATTTCCATAAAAAAAGAAAAAAAAAAGGAAGAAAGAAAAAAAGAAATCACAGAAGGAATGCATAAGAAATTCGAATTCGAAATGCGTTAGAAGACGACTTGTACATACTTTAGTATTTTGACCGTAACTTCCTACTCACATATCCGATTGATACAATTCTTAATGGATTCAAAATCTATCTTAAGGGGCTAAAACTTTCTCCTTAATAATGATTTCAAAATTTGACCTCCTAAAGCCCGTACATGTAACCAAGATAAGTCTAAAAAGTTAAGCGATTTTTTAAGAGAAATCAGGAAAATCTTAGGGTTTCTTTTCTACGATAAATAAGTATATTATTGGCATGGAATTGAAAGAGGAGAATTGAAAGGAGCAGCTATAATTTCGAGAGAAAAAACAAAACTCACGATTTCTACAATTATAGAGTTCTTTTTTTTTTTTTTTTTTTTTTTTTTTTTTTTTTGTAATTTTTAGTTGCTAAATTGTTATTAAGGATGTTGAATTCAAATTTATGTTGAGGAATAATTGAATTTTTTTATCAATTATGATTTCCTAATTTTCTTATTTTAGGGCTAGAATGTAGTCATTGAATTTTTAATATGATTTGAGTATGATTGTGTTGAATATCTTTTGTTAATTGTAATTTGATGATTTTGGTTTTCATTATTGTAATTTACTGGCCATGAATTGCATATTTAAGATGTTAAATGAAGTAACGAAAGTTGAAATTCAATATTAGTTTATAAATTCGTCAAACCTTGGCAGTGTAGTTCAGAAATAAATACACACTATTGCAACCTACATTCAAGAATTCCACATAGCATAACAAATTTATATTAATTTCTGTAATCACAAAAGTATACATAGGACTAATATAGGTATAGGTGTTATACCCTGAAAGAGGATATCAAATAAAAAAAAGGGGAATTAGATCATTGTAATTAGCAAAATATTAATGCAAGCAACCGTATTTAAACTCATTGTAGGAATTCAATTGATGATATCCAAGCCCTAAAAACCTTTCATATTTGATTTTTCAAGTTAAAAATTTGTAGTCAATCACATCAATTTGGATCGTCTAAATAATATAGGAAATTTTATAAATTGGTACTTGAATCTCCTTCTTATGGAAATGATACTCTTTTTATCCTGTTCTATTTGTCACGACCCATACACTTGTGGTAGAGTTTAGGGACTATCACCTTGTAGAGAAAATTCCCTCTCAAAGACTTGGGTCCTCTCATCTACTTCTTAGGAATTCAAGCCACTCACATCTTAACTGGACTTCATCTATGTTAGACTAAGTATATCACTTACCTCCTTCATCGCTTTCACATGCTTGGAGCTAAGCCTATGTACTCCCCTTGCACTTCAGGTTCTAAACTCTCTAGGCATGATGGTGAAGCTCTCTCTGACCCTACAGCATATCGCCGACTAGTGGGATCACTACAATACTGCACGTTGAGATGCCCTGATATTGCTTTTTCTGTAAATCAACTTTGCCAACATATGCACTCCTCCACCACTTTACACTGGATAGCAGCTAAGAGAGTGTTAAGGCATCTGAAACACACCGTTGATCATGGATTAATTTACTCTAAATCTCCACTGCATGTTCAAGCCCTCACTAGCTTTGATTGGGCTGGTGATCCTAACGATCGGCACTCAACTTCTAGCTTTGGTGTCTTTCTTGGCAACTGTCTAGCTTGTCTCTTGGAGTGCCAAGAAGCTAGCTGTAGTTTCTCAATCCAGCACTGAAGTCAAATGCTGTGCTATGGTTCTCTACACAGCTGAGCTTTTTTGGCTATGTATACTATTCAAAGAACTGTGTGTCCCTCTTTTACAAACTCCTACTTTATGGTGTGACAACATTAGTGCCTTGGCATTATCTTCCAATCCCGTGTTCTATGCACGCACTAAACACATTGTGGTCGATTATCTCTTTATCCGTGAGAAGGTACTCAATGGTGACATCCTTATCAAGTTTATCTCCTCCTCAGATTAGGTGGATGATATCTTCACTAAAGGTCTCTCTATCTCTCGGTTTAGCTTCCTTAAATCCAGACTTTTGGTTGAACCACTCCCCATCAGCTTGCGGAGGTAGGTTAAATCAAACAATTCAGCAGACGCCACATCAGTAAAGGAAATTGTGCAACAACTTCAACACTCAGATTCACATGCCTAATAGAGATCAATCTTGATATCAACGTTCGAATCCCACTAATTCAGGACTTCTGTATAGATAACTTCACATTTGTCAAATATTGTGCATCTATCAAATATTATATATTTGTTAAGTCTAGTCTTTCATTTCTAGTTTATTTCCTTTCTAGCTTACCTTGTACAATTATATATATTTGAAATATTCTATTGAATTATTCTTTGTTTTGGTCAAAACCATTTCTCTGCAAACTTTCTTTCATTTTAAACTAGAAACTTTAGAGACCTGAATCTAAAAAAGACTCTTACACATGTAGAACAACGTCAAAGAAGACATGCTTGTAATCGTGTGATATCTAGTGATTGGGGCAACCGGAATCCGGCCATATTTATGGCACATGTACTAAAGTGCATGCATGCATGATGCATCTAAGCATCAGGAAACTTGTGTTATACATAGGTTGAGATCAACTAATTCGTACCAGGGAATGCACTAGGACGGTGCATTTCTTTTTTGCAGTATTCGTGAACAATGTAAACAAAAATGTACATACTATCCTGGTGCATATCTCGTGTATGTATCACTATTCTTAAATATTTTTTATTTTTTATTTTTAAATTTCGTCGGTTGAAATGACGATTTTTGTCAATTTAGATTTCTAAGAAGTTTGATATATATTCTTTACCGATGGATCGAGATTCCACGTAACTTTGGTGATTGGGATCGAGTCTATTAATTGGTGGAATATGTTTCTATCATTTTCCAAGAACAAATTTATAGAAAAAACATACAAGAAACAAAAAGATGAGAGAAAAACGGAAAAAAAAGGGGGAAAGTATGGAAAGTCCATTATAATCACAAGAGGATGCCTTTAGCTCATTGCTCCCACCACCCAAAGTAACTAGGGTTTTGGGAAGATGGTGATGTTTAACTGCGCCAATATTGGGGCAGTACCGAACAGCTAAGCATAAACCAATCAGAATATCAAGATGGTAAAAACTTGAGACAGCCAATGAAACTTTGCGTCGGCCCTGTTTATATATCTCTGTCCAATAGTCACTCCCTCCATTGTTTTCATTCTTGTGAGTTGTGAGTTCTCTCTCTCTCTCTCTCTCTCTCTCTCTCTGTGGTCTCGTCCATATATAGAGATCATAGATCTCAGCCATTTACTCACCTTCTTTGTTTTTCTGTGCAAAACAGTATGCTTTTTTCTCCTTTGTTTCTTGCTCATTTTTATTGCTTGTACTTATTTGTTTTCTCCCCAATCAATATGTATATATAAACCGCTTTACCTCTATCGGGTTCTTGCTTTTTTTGTCCGTCTGATATATCAATTTTGTTTGTTGATTTACCTTTTCTTTGTGGGCTTAATCGCTGAAATCTGGCATGGAGAGATATGTTGCAGACCGGGGCTTTCTTTTCCTGTGCCGGAATCTGACTCGGCTTCCCTTTCGAACTGTTTCTGTTGCCGGAATCTAATCGGAGAAATCTGACCCAGATATGATTTCGAAAGTGTCAAGTCAATTCGATACAGATGGTTTCAGTCTCCAGTTTCTGTGACTTCATAAATAGTAGTGAATTATAATTTCTTTCTTTGGGGTACAGAAAACTTATGAATAGGGTTTTGTTTTGTTTTGTTTCAATAGGTCTTTACTCGATAGTTGAAAGTTTTGTTCCTATAGTCGTGTTGGACACGGTAGATTCTTCTTGGTGGTACCCCTCACGTACTACTTTATGTTTCAACCACTCATAATCGAACAAGTCATCTTTTCTTGTGGCGTCGGGCTAAGTCGTACATGAAATGTCATATTTTTTCCATTCTTCATTTTTATTTCCTTCTTTTTGTCTTTCCTTTTCTTGACGAGGGTCTCCCAATGGAAATGTTCGGATGTACTTCTGCTACCTTTCTTGATATAATATTTAGTGCACATATTCGGTAAAATCAGGCGTTGTGCATGGACGATATATAGATTGACAGTCAGTTGTTTGCGGGTGTAGCATCATCAAGATTCACATGCAAATGCACAGAGGTTGATTGCAAAATCTGCACTCTGCCACAGTTCTTTTGAAAGTGAGAATCTTGATGATGCTGCATCGGCAATAAACGACTACACAAATTAAAGAGGATGATCTCTTGCACTATTCAATACTGCCTCTTTTGCACTTGAACCCAGGTGATCCTTTCCTTCCGAGTACTTTCTGTTACCGTAAGCTGGGTTTTCTTTCTATCTTCAGTTTTTTTCCCAAAACAATCTGAGTGGGTTTACTGTATGTATATTTTTATATGATTGTCAGTTCTCACTCTGCAAACTGCGTAGAATCTTATAGACTATTCAAGGACTTCTGCTGACCTTCTCTAGATCTGTGAATATTCCTCTGAGCCAAACTTGCTAGGGTGGAAATAGTATCTTCTCAGGTGCTTATAGATGGAGATGGGGGATATATACTTCTGTCTATTTCTAGAAATCAAGAGAGAGAGAATCTTGATGATGCAGCTTGGGCTATAGAATTAACATATTATCGGGAAAGGTGATTTTTAATGCATTTTTGTTGTGTTTTCTTGCGGCTGCATCGGTGGGTGTTTTTGTTTTAGATCCATCCATGGATTCTAGAAATCTTCACCATAAATGTTTATGTGTGTTTTCATGGCTTATGTGCAGAAAGGCAAAGAAACAGTTACTGGTGGATGACAAGTCATCACATGAGCATTCTAAGAATGGATGGGAAAATTTGAGAAAAAAACTGCGAAGAAAGGTGACCAAAAAGGAAGTACTTAGCTTTCACGTTCGGTTCTTTCATCCGGTTTGATTATCTCAGCTATATATCAATAGCTTATTGAAGTTTTTGCTTCTTTCCATTCGAATCACGACACGATTCAAAAAACTATACACATCGACTTTTTATAGACATTCTGCCTAGTGGGTTTTTATTTGGAATTAAGCAGAAAATTGAAAATTAATAGGAACGAGAGTTTGGACTTTGGATCCGAAAAATCAGAGTAGGAGCTTATTTTCCCAGCCAGAATTATCTTTACCAGTTTACCTTCAGCAGCATTAATCACCCATCACTCTTGTTTGTGGACCAAACTTAAAAGATCAGACATCTTGCAACTTGGATCATTCGGCTGGCATGTAGTAACTCTAAAAGAGAGATATTGGTCAGTCCATGAATTATATTTACCACCTGATCTTCAAAAATATTTTACCCAAAAAAAGTCCAAAAAAAATGTCTTTATTTTCTTACTTTTCTTCTCTTCTGCTTCATTCATGACAGCAGTTATAATTGTCACTTCAAAATTCTGGAAATCTGTGTGCCTCTATCACTGTCTAAGCTGTCCTGGTTCACCTGCAATATTGGGGCTTCAGTAGAAGGGTATATGCCCATGCTTTGCTTTATTGGTTCTAAACAAGCTGGCTAGCTGTGAAATATTAGGACCACTGATTTCTCCAAACTGTTATTAATTAATGAGACCAAAACAGATCATACTAAATAATCCATAAATATAATATAGATCATCATCGACATCATAAAATCTTGTTTGTTCTTCTGGTTTTGTCTTTTTTTTTTTTCATCTGCAGAACTTGAAATTTCCACGATTAATTGCCTTTTGGTAGTTAAATGTATAGTGCGATAAATAATGACTCGCTATATATATATATATATATAAGAAAATTATTTGGCCAAGTAGGAAAAAGTACTGTACCCTACGTTAAATCTTCAGCATGGTAGTCATTTATATGGATGGCAGCACTCTGTTTCAGACGCATGCAAAACATGTTTAGGGTTTAGATTTAAAAAGAAAAAGAAAGAAAAAACTCTATGATTATTATTTTAAGACAGGATATTTAGTCATATTTGTTCTTATTATAACAGAGTACTGGATCTACATTAATATTGCTAATCTTGCCATGCGTGGATATATAGTATCATGTACGTCTAGCATTGCTGGCTACCTACACTAATCTATTTCTTATAGAACATATATAATTCACTACAAGAAATTTGAGTTTAGGGACCAAATCTTCTAAGGATAAATTAAATTTGGTCCCTAAAAGTAATTATTTGAGGCGAAAAATTATATTTCGTCCAAAAATATCGAATCAGTTTTTTACAAGTTCAAACAGACAAATATTTATTCAAACTAGAGTTTCTAGGATGGAATATAGCGTCTCAATAAACAAAATAGTTTGAACGTTCCCAAAACATGTTCGAACAATATGATATTTCACATTTGAATGTTGACATAACTATTCGAATGATACTTGTGGCGAATGATAGTTGTGGCGGGGGAAAGTTAGAAACCGTTCGAATGTGAGATCCAATCATTTGAACATTTTTTTTGGTGGGAAGTTATGAATAACTCTAGTGGGGATGGTTGCTATCCCGTTTGAACGGTGGCGTATATAATCGAAATAAATTTAATTATAGAAATTTATTGAGAAGCATTCAAATATTTGAAAAATAAATATTATATGAGTTTATTAATTCTCATTTTCAAAAGTTGAAAAATCTTCATATACAGATTAATTATTATTTATGGTACATTGAAATATATCATATATGCCATCCTAAAGATTTTATATAATTAATTTAAATATTAATTAACGGTTTTGTAACACCCATTCTTGGGGTGGAATTTTAGAAAATGATTTTAGACTACGAGACGAGAATTACTGACTTTTTTAAATTGAGTTCTTTAAAAAAAAAAATATTTCATAAATTACATAAAAGGCCTAGGCTTTCGTCATCTTTTTCTTGGGCCATGTTTGTTTTAACGCTTCGTCTTCATTTCATTCTTGTGTGGGGCACACATAAAAATAAAATAAGTCGAACACTCAGTAAGCATCACCTCATACCGTAAAAATATAAGAACATAAGTTTCATTCATGCATTCTTACTCATATACATACTTTACATAAGTTTCAATTATGCATTCCCACCTTGTACTCTCTTTCATAAAACTAAAACCTTTCATTCATACAATTAATTTGATCACTTTTCCTCTAGCCGTTATACACTATTACACCCCGTGTGTTGGGGTTAACGGTCTTTTGAGTCCAATTTCACCTGTGGCTGTAAATTGGGAATCCCTTAGTTAAGGGGTAGCCTTGGGTGCACTACCAATATTATTTATTGGACATTGCAATCTGTCCTGTCCTTTGGTACTATCATTCATTTATCAGTCATGATTGTTACGTAGTTTCATTCATTAAAACATTCATTTTTTTTTACTCATTTCCTTTCCTTTCTTTTTATTCATTCCTTTCATTCATCAATTCATTTCATTAAAACATCTTTTCGTAACATAGAACATAAATCCTCATCATTCATTTCATGGAACATGCATGCAATACATACTATGTATAACATCTATTCACATGCATACAACTATTCTTTGAGTGCGTAAAAAGGGGCTGCCAAATAAGGTCAGTACATACATATACTTAAACCTTTATACCTTAGCATAGATTTAAAAAGCATTTTATTAAACCATTCATTTTCATTTTCATAGCTTTAAAAACTCTAGAAAAGCATGAATATAATACTTCCTTGGACTCCATGCTATGCACATTTCATCTAATCCATTCATTTGAGTGTCAGATGGAAACCTATATGCATACACAACCTCACTTAATTTCCTTTTCATTTACAAGAACACTAAAAGTAGAACTTGCATAATAAAACTATCTCCCTAACTCTTAGTCCATTCTCTCCCTTATGGCTTTAACCTCTCATTGGTTCCTTACTTGGACTTCTCACACTTAGATTAGTCATTGTCCAAATAATCTTCATTATCTATTTACTTGCATACTCTTCCATAAAATTTCTAATTGTACAAACTTACACCTCTACCTATTCAAAATATCCATTTCCTTTCACTTACACGAGTCATCATCCAATCCTTGAAGTATAACCCTTGCCATCATCAATCTTAAGCCTAAACTATGAATCTAGAAGCCCAACTTCATTCTCTAACTAATAAAGTGAGATTTCATGCTTCACTTTAATCCAAACCATCACTTTCCCTCACAAAACCTTCTTGGAAATCCCTTTGGTCTTCCCTATGCGCCACTTCCCTATGCATGGCTTTCTTGGAAATTGAAAATGTGTCCATCTAGAAGATGCTAGGCGTGTAGGATAGCTTGGCCGAGTGCCTCTTGGTTTTTCCTATGCATCTCAGCATTTCATTTTTCTAGAAGCATCTTTGCATGAGTGACAAATGGCAATGCTACTAGGGTTAGGTGTGTAAGCCTTCCCTTGGGCTTTCCTAACACTCTTGTCTCCCCCTTGGCCCATTATCAACACTAGATACCATTAGGGATTGAATGTTAAGCTAAAGTTTAAGTCGTCTTGGGTTTTCCCTTATGGTTGAATTACACTAAGAGTTCTTAGGAATAAAATCCACAATTAAGCTTATAAAGCCTCTTCTTCCCTTAAATCACCAGGGCCCTCTATCACTAAGGCAAGAAAATATTTCATGGCCCATGCTTCACTATGTTGGGTCATCACATCCTCCCCTCCTTGAAAAAAAGATTTCTTCCTTGAAATCAGTACTCCGACAGTAACCATAACAATTGTAGTTAGATCTAGGGTTACTACCTCCCCTCGTTGCTGCCATGGATTCTTCTGAAGATGAGGATGAGGGTGGTGCTTGATCCAATTCTTTTGTTACTGAATCTTGAGAAAAATAGAACACCGCATCTAGGTCGTAGTCAAAATACATGTTCACCCGCATTTCATTTAATTTGTGCTCTATCTCAAGCTCCTTGTCCTTGATAGGTTGGCCTTCTTCACGGAAACGAATGCGATTTGTAGATGTGTCTGAGGTCTCACAAGGCATAAACTTAATCAAGCATTCTTCCACTGCATGACTTGATTCCACTTCTGGATTAAAATTTCGTAGATTCTCCATTTCTGCTTCTTTCCAGCTAGGTTGAGGTTTCTGGTCCTCACGGTAATGCTCGTTGATTATAAAGGTTACCATGGAAGTCTATATACAAAACGTGAGTACGATGGTGCTCAAATTTCTTTATTTGTCTTAACTGAGCTGCCATCATTTGCTAAAAGACAAGAAGGATTTTCGGTTTCCTCCTACCACACACCCACCCATGAGTTTTCTTAGATTTTTGCCAAGTGCCAACCATGTAAAGAGTTTCTAGAGGAAAAGATGAAAGGACATTAGCACAAAAGACCATCTTAACCCTAAAGTTTCAGCCACCACACTCAAGGCACACACTCACACGCCACTTGTTAACTAGGGTTACAACAAAAGGCTTTGGAAAGTGGAAGGTCAACTCGAGAATGTGCATGGAATGAGAAAGACCTCCATAGGGAAGGGAGAGAGAGAGGGGCGGCATCTAGAAACCTCCACATGCCTAAGCCATGTGGCATCTATGCAACATGTTATTTTGAGAAAAGGAAGAGATTAGTGAGTAATTTTACCTAGTAGCCCTAATGTACACGATTGCACTTAGAAACTTTTGAGAGGGGCATTTGAGGCATTTGGCCAAGAGGGGAGGAACCCCACACGCCACCTCAAGCTTTGATCTTTTCCAAGGCAATCTCATGATAAAACTCAAGGGACATGGAAGGCAAGGGGGAAGGAAGAAGGACAATGCCATTTGTCCTTTATACAATGGGTTTCAAGTGACCAATAAGATTTTGTGGAAAAGTTCTATATAAAGGGGAGAGAGATACACGCTCAAGGGTTTCTTTTGCCATTTTTGGACCTCTCATGTTCTCACCTTCTTGATTCTCTCTCACACAAGCATTCAAAGGATTTCTCACTTTCTCACACTTTCCTTCCAACCAAACAAAGGAAAACTACCTTCAAGAAGAGATTTCGGCTTAGCAAAGAAGAAGCATGGTGAGATTTACTTTCTTGATTCATGCACACACCCACACATGACATATTATCAACTCGTGGAGATGAGAATCTCTAAATAGTTTCAGTTTTGACCAAACACTCACAGTCTCACACTGTTCTTAATGAACCAACTAGGGTTTCCTAGGGTTTGGGATAAGCCAAATAATGAGGAGTTCAAATCCTTCATGTATTTAGCCAAATACTTGCCTTTTTACCTTATTTTGAGTTATGGAGAAGAACACAAGAAAATGAGAGACTTCTTAACTCAAAACCCTAGAAACCAATTGACCTATTGGTGTTTAAACTCGAGTAGTAGCCTTAGCAATCACACACACACTTTTACCTCATGGATTGGGGTTTTTAGAGCCCTCATTCTAACTATTTACACTTCAATTTACAGCTTGCTATTTGTTAATCTCCATGGATTTTTATAAGTACACACTCAACTTACTTCTTATTAATGCATGTACACTTTTGTGCAAATCCTTAGTTTGTTTCTATTACTTTGATTGCTATTCTTATTTTCTTGATTGAATACTCTTACATGAACTTGGAATATGATTATGGAATGGCTAATGTGGTTTATGATGAAAAATGGTGATAAGATTCTGATGTGCTTAATTTCTATATAAGTTTTGTCATACTTTTATTCTTAATTTTATACTAGTTTGTGTTTAATTTTCTTATTTCTTAGAGTTTTTATTTATTTTGTTTAGGAATAAATAAACTGAAGGAGTCATCAAAAGAATAAGAAACATTCAGTTCTCGAAATTCCTTAAGTACCCTTTGGTAATTGAAAGATAATTTTTTCTAAAAAACTCCAATAAGGGTAATTTCAGTGTCTACAGAAAGCCAAGAGAAACTCCTAGAACTTTTATTTTAAATCCTTGGCCAAAAATGAATATCTAGAAGGCGGAAAGGGTGCATCAATTCAAAAGTTGCAAAACTGCCAAATTCCTGAAATACCTTTCAGTATTTAGGGCATAACGTCTTGTAGAAAACTCCAATAAGGGTAATCTCGGTGTCTACGTAAAACTGAGATAAAAACCTACAACTTTAGTGTTTAAGGGAGGGCCGAAAACGAATATCTTTAGGGACAAAACAGCGCTTCAAGCAGAAGATAAAAAATTTGCAGAATTGGAGTTCATCAATGATAGAGATTCTTGATCTACATAGAGTTTCCTTCTTAACTCTTTAATATTCTCTTTGTATAATTCTCATTATGAATTCCATAATTATTATGATTTGTTTTGATTAGATTATGAACTAATTTCTATTGCTATGGCTATATTGTAGCTTTTTCATGACAATTCCGAACCTTATTTCGTTGTGATCATAATTTTATCATTCATTTTGAGTATACATCATTGAGTTTAATGCCTTGAATTATTTAGCCAATAGTTGAATGATTTGTTGTTCATGTTAATTTGAGAGATGATGCATGTAGTTTAGTTTCATATGATGTATGTCATGAATTAAACGAAAGACAAGAATGTGCCAACCTGATTTGTGCGGCTTTTACGTGAAATATTATTAATCTTAATGTGGTCAAATGCTTTTAAATTTGTATGGACATATCGCGGGTTATCGTAGGTTGAGTAATTCTAATTCTACTCGAGAGAGGGTCTTAGATAAGTTAGAATATTTCACTGTCAAATATGATGATGATAGTTGATTGATTGTATGGTTAAGATTTGAGATTGGATTGGTTAAGTGAGTCGGATGCCTTAGTGTTTTATTCTTGGGTGAAATCTTCTTCTTTTCAAGTGTTTGGTCAATTCTTTATTTGTTGATTTAATTTAATTTGTTGCTGTTTTTCTAATTCAAAATCCACCACATTTCTTGATTTTCAAATAATTTAGAATTAAAACAATTTCAATAGTTAATAGGTAAATAGTTCTCGTGGGTTCAACATCTTTCTTATCATTATGTTATTTGGTACGATTTCGTACACTTGCAAAATTTCACAAGTTTTTGCACCGTTGCCGAGGACTATTTATTTTCTATTACTTTTGATACCAACTAGTTCTAAGTTAATGTGAATTTTTTTTCTTTTTAAGTCTTGATTGTTAATTTGTTTTTATTTTTCTTTTCAGCATTCCCAAGTTATGCATGAGACGTACTCGAAGCTTGGAGTCAGTACCTTTTGACCTTAAAATTGAACGCACCCTTCATCGTTTGAACAAGGAGAATGAGGATTCCACAACTGAGAATGAAACAATGAAAGATCAAGTTGGAAATAGGACTTTGGGAGATTATGCTGTCCCTTTGGTCACCAGAGCTACTTCTAGCATTAGACGACCTGCCATTCAAGCCAATAACTTTGAAATAAAGCCAGCAATTTTTCAAATGATGGATTCAACGGTACAATTTAGTGGCATGCCACATGATGATCCAAATGCTCACATAGCTAATTTTTTGGAGTTATGTGATACTTTTAAACATAACATGATTTCTGATGATACTATTAGATTGAGACTCTTTCCATTTTCCCTCCGAGACAAGGCAAAAGCATGGTTAAAATTACTTCCATCGTTAACCGTAACTACATGGGATGATTTAGCTAAAAAGTTTCTAGCAAAGTTCTTTCCCCTAGCCAAAACTGTAAAGATTCGAAATGATATCACCACTTTTGTCCAATTTGATATGGAGTTGCTTTATGAAACTTGGGATAGGTATAAAGAATTGCTTAGAAAGTGTCCACATCATGGACTTCCTGTTTGGATTCAAGTGCAAATTTTCTACAATAGTTTACAACCTACAACACGTACAATGATTGATGCAGCAGCGTGAGGGACTTTGATGAAGAAATCACCGGAAGACGCATATGAGTTGGTGGAGGAGATGGTAACCAACAATTATCAATGGCTAGTGGATCGAGTGACAACAAAAAGAACTCAGAGAGTTCATGAAATTGATCCTTTATCTGCTTTAGCTGCTCAAGTTGTAGCTTTATCTAAGAAATTAGACAATGTCCATGTGAGTTCCATTCAATTTACTAATGTAATTTGTGAATTTTATGCAGGAAATCATATGGGGGTAGATTATCAAGTGGGAAATCTATTCGCCAACAATAGTTTGGAGTAAGCAAAATTTGTGTCGAATTACCAACGACAAAGCAATCCTTATTCCAACACTTACAATTCAGGATGGCGAAACTACCCAAATTTACTATGGAGCAACTCTCAGAATGTTGTCAAGCCTCCACCAGGTTTTCAAAATCAACAACAAGAGAAGAAGATGAATTTGCATAAGGTAATGGCATGATTTATGGTCAATGTGGATGCTAAATTTCAAGAACATGACATTACTCTAAAGAACAATGAGAATACTATGTGGGGCATTGAAAGGACACTTGGTCACTTGGCAATATTTATGCCTGAAAGGCCTCAAGGATCCCTTCCAAGTACCATAGAAAACAATCTGAAAGAGCAAGTGAAGGCCATTACTTTAATAAGTGGAAGGAAACTTAATTTAGAAGAGAAAAAGAAAAATTCTGGAAAAGAGGAGATGACTGTAAGAGCAGCATTGCCCACTCCTGTTCTGAGCCCAATAGTGAAAAGCTCAGGAAATCCTCCCGAGTCTTCTTCTCTTACTTCTCATTATGTTCTTTCTATACCTTTTCCTTAAATACTTCAAAAAAATAAGCTAGTTAAACAATTTTCTAAATTCTTTGATGTTTTCAAAAAATTACATATTAACATTCCTTTTGCAGATGACTTGAAACAAATGCCTAGTCATGTGAAGTTCATGAAGGAGATTCTATCAAATAAGAGGAAAGTAGGAGAGTATAAGACTGTGATGTTGACTGAAGAGTGCACCGCCATTTTCCAAAATAAGTTGCCACCAAAGCTTAAAGATCCAGGGAGTTTTACTATTCCTTGCACCATTAGATACTCTTATTTCGAAAAAAAACTTTGTGTGATTTAGGTGCTAGCATAAATTTGATGTCCTTTTCTATTTTTAGGCAATTGGGGATAGGAGAGGTCAAGGCCACTACCGTTTCACTTCAATTGGTGGACCAATCCATTAAATGACCAAGAGGCATAGTAGAGGATGTTCTTGTTAAAGTTGACAAGTTTATTTTCCCTGCAGATTTTATTATTTTAGATATGGAGGAAAATAGAGAAACCCCACTTATTCTTGGTTGACCGTTCCTAACCACGTGAAGAGCTATCATAGATGTGCAACAATGAAAGCTAATACTACGGGTGCAAGATGAAAAAGTTACATTCAATGTGTTTGAGGCAATGAAATATCTGTGAACAACCAATACATGCCTCAACATAGATATGATTAAGGAACTTATGGTAGAAATTTTTGAAGAGAGTTATCCTAAGGAACAGCTTGAGGCATGTCTTATTTAATCTGGCACTTCTGATTCTAAGAATTCCAATATAAGCAATTGTCTACACTATTTGAAAGCATCTCCACCTTACTTACCTAAAGGGAAGTAAGAAAACATAACATTGGACGAAAACACTACTCCACAAAAGCCATCCATTATTAAGGCCCATTCTTTAGAACTCAAACCTCTTCCTTCTCATCTTAAATATGCTTATTTACATGATTCTTCTTTACCCGTAATAATTTCTTCATCTTTGATAGGTCTTGAAGAAGAGAAATTATTTCGAGTTTTGAGAGCTCACAGGCAAGCTTTGGGATGGACTATAGCCGACATTAAGGGAATGAGCCCTTCACTTTGCTTGCACAAGATTTTAATGGAAGACAATTATAAGCCTACAGTGTAGCCACAAAGGAGACTTAATCCGAACTTGCAAGAAGTTGTGAAAAAGGAAGTTCTCAAATTGTTGGAGGCCAGAATTATTTACCCTATTTATGATAGCTCATGGGTAAGTCCGGTGCAAGTAGTGCCCAAGAAGGGAGGAGTGACAATGGTAGAGAATGAAAATAATGAACTCATCCTAACAAGAACAGTCACGGGTTGGAGAGTGTGCATAGACTACTACAAGCTCAATAATGCCACACGAATAGATCACTTTCCACTTCATTTCATTGATAAAATGTTGGAACGGCTCGCAGGTCATGCTTATTATTGTTTCCTAGATGGATACTCGGGATACAATCAAATCCACATTTCACCAGAAGATCAAGAAAAGACCACTTTCACTTGCTCGTATGGAACATTTGCCTATCGGAGGATGCCCTTTGGTTTGTGCAATGCTCCAGCCACATTTCAACGATGCATGATGGCCATTTTTCCGGAGATGGTGGAAAAGTTTCTTGAAATTTTTATGGATGATTTTTTCTGTCTTTGGTTCTTCATTTGATAATTGTTTAAATAATATATCTTTAGTTCTACAAAGATGTAAAGAAACTAACCTTATTCTTAATTAGAAAAAATGTCATTTATGGTGCAGGAAGGAATTGTACTTGGGCATAAAGTTTCTTCCAAGGGCATTGAGGTAGATTGAGTCAAAGTAGAGGTGATCAACAAATTACCTCCACCTAGCACGGTCAAGAGTATGAGAAGTTTCTTGGGACATGCGGGGTTTTATCTTCGTTTTATTTAAGATTTTTCTAAGATTATTAAACCCCTTTGTTCTCTTTTGGTCATAGATACTCCATTTAACTTTTCCAATAATTTTTTGCAGGCATTTGCACATTTGAATAAGAAGTTAAGTTCAGCCCCAATTAGAAGTGCACCGGATTGGGTACTTCCATTTGAATTGATGTGTGATGCAAGTGATTATACAAAGGAGTTGTGCTTGGATAAAGGAAGAACAAGGTTCTCCATGTTATCTACTATGCAAGTCGTACCTTGACTGATGCCCAATTAAATTATGCTACTACAGAAAATGAATTGTTTGCCGTGGTCTTTGCTTTTGATAAATTTAGATCAAATTTAATTGGGTCAAAAGTAATTGTTTACACTCATCATTTTGCTCTTAAATACTTGTTAGCTAAAAAGGAAGTTAAACCAAGGTTACTTAGGTGGATTTTACTACTACAATAATTTGATTTGGAGATCAAAGATAAAAAGGGAATCGAAAATCAAGTAGTCGATCATCTCTCTAGACTTGAGCACACAACTGAAGAGAGAGCTCCACTTTCTCCAATAAATGAGGTATTTGTGACGCCCCCAGATTTTTGTTTGGGATCGGATGAACATTTGAAGCGTCGGGACATGCAACATAAGCTTACCTGCCATCGTTCATGACATATAAGATGTAATGTTCCTAACATGCATATAGCATTATGCAATATTCGCAGAGGATAAATTTTTTTTTCTTGCGCAATACTATGCACCAAACTTATAATATCTCAAATAACTAAATCGTAATCTAAGCATACTTAACAAAATAAACATCCACGATTTCAGTACGAGTCTTAGAAGACTGTAATCTAAAAAACATGGGAGACTAGACTTCATATTTATATTACCAAAATATACTATTGAGGAAGTTCGTTGAGTAACTCGTATAACTTGACTAACGAGGCTAGACTACTGTCCAAAAACTAACTATGGAAGCTGTAAGCTCCGTGTAGTGTTTGGGGCATCAAGTCAACCTTCTCCAGTCTACCAATGTCAACTCCTTGCTCTGATCCTGACACATCGCCTACCATTCGGGGGGAATGGTAATTGGAACTACCACGATGAGATTTGATTACAAATTTCAGTAAGTTAACAGGAAACTCTCACACATGTTAATGATGTATGCATAGCAATAAAAGCATGAATGCATAATTAAAGTCGTAAGTAAGTATAGCATAACTTGACATATAGCATGGCGTAACTGACATAACCTGAATTGAAACGTGAATTGAACTTGACTTAACATGACATGAACTTGAACTTAAAACATAACATGGACTAGCAACATAACATAAATATGAACTTGAAACATAACATAGAGTTGAAACATAGCATGAACGTGAACATACATGACATAAACATGAACTTGAGACATAATGTGAATGTGAACATAACATAACATGAACGTGAAATTGAAGATAACATGTACGTGAACATAAAATGACATGAACGTGAACTTGAACATAATATAACATAAACGTGAACATAACATGATATAAACAAGAACTTGAAACTTAATATGAACATGAGCATAACATGTATGTACATAACATAACATGAACTTGATCTGAAACTTGACTTAACGTGAACTTGATTTGAAACTTATTCTTATCTTATGGGGTCACCATGATTGTTTATTCTTTCTCATGGGGTCACAATGATTACTTATTCTTATCTCATGGGGTTACCATGATGATGTATTCTTATCTCATGGGGTTACCATGATTGCATATTCTTAACTTCTTGACTTAAACTTGAACTTGAATTCTGACAATCAAAATGACTTCGCCAGTCGTTTTGTCAGGAATAGTGAACAATCAGAATGATTCCATCATGCGTATTTAAAAAAAATCATGTATCCTATCAATTAGAATGATTACACCAGGAGTACCTAGTAATACTCTGACAATCAGAATGATTATATCACGAGTATTTTAAAGCACGTACCCTAATAATCAGAATGATTACACTAGGAGTACCTAATAATACTCTGACAATCATAGTGATTACATCACGAGCATTTTAAATAAGATACCCTAACAATCAGAATGATTAAGCCATGAGTATTTGCATGAATGAACTTGAACTGCATTCTGACAATCAAAATGATTTCGCCAAAAGTACCTTGTGTGAATTACAAATGGAGATGCTCGGATAATCATAATGATTACATCGTGAGTATCCTAGACATAACTGACTTAAACATAACTTGAAAGACATGACTTACTTGAGATGGAAACATTTCGTAACATCACCGAACATGTAACGTATATCATACTTAACATGACATATTTGCAACATTGAATATTACATGATATGACATATATGTAATATATAACATACTTATAACATACAATAATACATGATAGAATAGATTGTGTAACAGATAATATCCATGATAGAATAAATCATGCATAATAGATAAACATGTAATGACGTGGCATGGCATGACATATACGGTAACATACATATATAAACTGTAGTTCCCTTACCCATCACACATACATAATAAACTGATAGTAAGTTAAGAGCAAACTTACTTCGATCATCTCATGCTATGATAAAAAGTGCAAAATACAAGAAACTGTAAGAGAGTATTTAAAAGTTAGAAATTTAATTACTAACAATTAGAAATGTGTAAAAGAGACAACATAAAGTAAAATTACCATTTTACCCTCTACATGTGGGAAAATAACCATTTTACCCATAATTTAAGGATTTCACATCCTAATTCAAAAAATTTTCAAAATTTACATTCCTCATGTAAATTTCTAAACTCAAATATCAACTCAGAAAAATTTAAAACAAATCACAAATATAGAAAACACACCATGGCCGAAACATCCATAGGCCATTTCTCTTGATTTTTATTAAAATTCTTTCCAACATCAAAACTCATGCTTAAACCAAAATTTTGCAAGAAAGATCTTCCTATCCTAAGTTTAAAACCATACTTAAAACATCCATTTATACGAAGCTAATAATCAACGCTAAACTTTTTTGTAAAAAGATCTAAACACTTGAATCACAAGCTTTAACCCTAAATCAAAACATTTCCAAGAATTTCAAACAATCAAATCTTACTTCTAACATATTCATAACATCATACTAAGATCAACCATGTTTTAAATCATCAAATTAAAGTCATCAAAAGCATAAAATAACACTTGAAGTTTTTGGTTTTACACATAGTCCAAAAACAGAAACTTTTTTCTCAAATAGTTTTGATAAATCTCTTGATCAATGACTTACAAAGATGAGATCTTCAAAATAAAACATAAAATGGTTTAAAAATGTGTCCTAAAGAAGATCCAACCATAAAAATTAAAATCACATGGCTAAAAATTAATAAAACATGGATCTAACCCAAAAAATCAAATCTTAGGTCTAACTAGAATCTTCTTGCATAGAAAAATCATATCTTTGAAAGTAATACTAAATAGCTTCAAACTAATATTATAACATGAAAATAAGAGACTTAGGATCATCATATAAAAATATCAAATGTGACGTCCCCAAATCCCTATGCACGGACATGGGGAAATCGAGATGTCCGGATGATGACATCACGGGTCATCATCCTATCGACGAGTGTCAAGTGTGTGTAAAAGTAATAAATGTGCAAAAAGAAATACGCAACGGGTAACGAAAGTCATGACTAAGTACCAGAATTTTTTTCTTTTTTTAATACAAAACTGTTTAAAACATACATAATAAAATATTACAAAACACAAATATTATATCAAAGCCAAATAGAAAATATAAACTCCACTCAGAACTCTGGCAGAGCCGCATCCTCGGGCTCAGCCTCCTCCTCCTCCTGGAACTCTGCACCAAAATCTACGGAACCAAAAATAGTACCGCAGGTAAGTAAAATCCAAACACCACTAGATAAAAATATATAAAACTCAAACAATATGCATGAAAGAAAAACCAATGCACATGCCCCATAAAATCATAATTTTTCTACGCACACCAAAAAAACCCATTTAGCTCACAAAAACATATCCTTAAAACCAAGCCTCGCCATTATCCCAGATAATGGCCCAAAACCCTACCACCATTTTTCCAGAAAATGGATCAAATGCCTCGAAACCAAACCTCACCATTTTTTTCGAAAATGGCCCGTATCCGAAAACCATAAAAACGATCCAATTATGCATGCACCATGATCTCCCCTAGGGATCATCCGCACACCCTGGCTCTGTCCCACACCGCAGGTAACGACTACGCGTGTGACACCTAAACGAGCGATACCCAGACTCGTGCCCCGCGCGTACCTGGCCAGGCCATCCTCTAGTCCCCGCCACTCTAGGGACCACGGAGTCGACACGACAGCGTTACCGTATCATGCGATCCGGTCGTCGCCCTGCGACAACCCAGGGGATGTCACTCAGTATTATCCACTCTCGAGTGATCAGAGGAGCTCCACCGAGATAATAACCCATCTCGGCTTGGGCTCATGAGACACACGCACCCAAAAACCATTTACGCCAATAAAATGGAATTTTCTCGATTAAAAAAAAATGCACAAATATGCAATATGCAACGCACGCCTCATGGCACGAATAACTAACCAAATCACAAACAAACATAACCAAGCACTCCATCCTTAAACCATCCGACCCCCGAACTCCTTGGACTGTTAGAGGCTGGAAATGGGTGGGTTAGGACGACAAGGAGTTGGTGATGAAGTGGTGAAGAGGTGGTGGCCGGAGGTGGAGCGACGGCGGCAGATCGAAGCAAAAACTGTGTGGCTTGATGGGCTTTTTCCAGCTAAACTGCGGCTCCGTTGGGGGTGAAAATTTGTGGGATGGTTCACCGGAGGGAGGGGAAGAAAATGATGGGGGTGGTGTGCCGCACGGTGGCCGGCGGTGGTGGGTCTGGGTGCAAGGGGTGATCGGCGTGAAGGAGAGGAGAGAGAGAGAGACGGACGGGGGGGTCGCGCGGGAGGGAAGGGAAAAAAGGAAGAAAAAGAAAAAGAAAAAAAAAAAAGAAAGAAAAGAGAAAAAGAGAAAAAGGAAAAAGAGAAAAGAAAAGATGGAGGGAAGAAATGAGGTCCAATCCTCACTCCGAAAAACAAAACAGATCCGCCGAAAACGAGATTAAAAACCGTAAAACGACTAAATAAATAAAACACAACAACTAATAAATAAAAACCAATTTAAAATGCAATAATTTAAAATAAATAAATCAATATATTAATTAAATTAAAAACAACCCTTCAGTGAAAATACACGTAAAAGCAAGTCATCACATCCTCCCCCCCTTAAAACAAATTTCGTTCTCGAAATTTGCAAGATTAACCATCCACTTAAAACAAGCCACATAATATCACATAAACCACCTGTGACCAAGATTAAGAAACGTACCGTTTTTACTCAAACAAGTATGGGTACTGCTCCCTCATGTCCGCTACTCGCTCCCAAGAGAAGTCTTGAGCTAACGGATCTCCCCATGCCACCTTAACCAAAGGTATCGTCTTGGACCTCAACTGTTGCTCCTTCCAATCCATGATCTGCGACGGAACAACCTCATAAGTGAGATCCGGTTGCAACTGAATACTCTTTGGGTCGACAAAGCGTGGCTCTTGTTGTCCAAAGCTCTTCTGCAAGGACGATACGTGGAAGACATCATGAATATCTCCAAAATACTCTGGCAAAGCAACTCTATAGGCGACGGACCCTACCTTCTCCAGAATCTGAAAAGGGCCGACATACCTTGGATCCAGTTTCCTCTTCTTACCAAAACGTTTAACACCCCTCATGGGAGAGACTTTGAGATAAACCCAATCACCTTCTTCAAAAGATAACTCTCTCCTCCTGGTATCAGCGTAGCTTTTCTGATGACTCTGAGCTGCCGCCATTTTATCCTTGATGATCTGAACTTGGCTTTGCATCTCATGAATTATTTCAGGTCCAATAATCTTACTCTCCCCGACTTCATCCCAACATAAGTGCGATCTGCACTTCCTCCCGTAAAGAGCTTCATAGGGAGCCATCTGAATGGTCGCATGGAAGCTATTATTATACGCAAACTCTATGAGCGGCAAATGGTTTTCCCAACTCCCTTGAAATTCTATGACACACGCTCACAACATGTCTTTAAGGGTCTGAATGGTGCGCTCTGATTGGCCGTCTGTCTGCGGGTAATATGCAGTACTGAACTTCAACTTAGTACCCAATGCCGCCTGCAAACTCTTCCAGAACTGAGATGTGAACCTTGGGTCTCGATCAGACACTATACTCTTTGGTATGCCGTGCAGCCGCACTATGTCTTTCACATACAAGCGTGTCAACTTACCCAAGGAATCGGTGTTATTAACAGGCAAGAAATAAGCACTCTTTGTTAACCAGTCAACAATCACCCAAACAGAATTTTTCCCACTAGGCGTCCTCGGCAAGCCCACTACAAAGTCTATCGTGATGTCATCCGATTTCCACTCAAGAATAGGGAGGGGTTGGAGCACACCAGCGGGTCGTTGATGCTCAGCCTTGACTTGACGGCATGTGTGACATTTCTCAACATACAAGGCAATATCCCTCTTCATTCCATCCCACCAATAATTTTTCTTCAAGTCCCAATACATCTTTGTACTGCCGGGATGAACTGAATAAGGGGCCGCATGAGCTTCTGCCATGGTCCGCTCCTTGAATTCTGAATCTTTGGGGACCACTCTGCGATCTCGGAACCGAAGTATTCCATCTTTATCGATAATATACTGTAACGGCCCTCGAGATTTCCTGACTCTTTTTCTGATATTCAGCAGCTTCGGATCCTTCCTTTGAAGAGTCTTCAATTCTTCAAAATCAGTTACCCGAATATCAAGAACTGAAGATAAAATCTCTTCTTGTTGTGAACTTTCAATAAGGAGCCTTCTCATCGCACAAAGCAAAGAATCCAATTCTGATGGCTTGGCTTCAACTTCCAAATGCGATTTTCGGCTCAAAGCATCAACAACTATATTTGCCTTCCCTGGATGATACTTGATCTCACACTGGTAGTCACTGATTAACTCCAGCCATCGCCTCTGCCTCATGTTTAGATTTTTCTGGGAAAACAAGTGCTTCAAGCTCTTGTGATCAGTGTATACTTCACATGCTTCCCATACAAAAAGTGCCGCTAGATCTTGAGAGCAAAAACAATCGCAGCCAATTCCAAATTGTGCGTCGGATAATTCTTCTCATGGTCCTTTAGCTAACGAGATGCATAAGCAACAACCCGTCCTTCCTGCATAAGGACACAACCCAATCCAAATTTAGATGCATCGCTGAAGACTACGAATGGCTTATGCGGTTCTGGAAGCGCTAACACTGGTGCCGTCGTCAACTTGCTCTTCAATTCTTGGAAGCTTCTCTCACACTTATCTGACCAAACAAATTCTGTATTCTTCCGAGTCAAAGCTGTGAGAGGTCCGGATAGGCGAGCAAATCTCTCCACAAATCTTCGGTAATATCCGGCAAGTCCCAAGAAACTCCGGATCTCACACACTGTAGTCGGACGCTGCCATGACAAAATGGCTTCCACGTTACTAGGATCAACAGCCACTCCGTCTCGGGAAATTACATGCCCAAGAAATCTAACTTCCTGCAACCAGAATTCACACTTGCTGAGCTTGGCATACAACTGGTGTTCTCTCAATTTCCCAAGTACCAGACGAAGATGATACACATGCTCTTCAACATCTCGGGAATAAATCAGAATATCATCAATGAATACTACCACAAAGGAATCCAGATAAGGTCGAAATACTCGATTCATTAAATCCATAAAAGCAGCAGGGGCATTAGCTAACCCAAACGGCATCACCTTAAATTCATAATGCCCATATCTCGACCTGAAAGCAGTTTTGGGCACATCCTTGTCTCTGATCCTCAGCTGGTAGTATCCCGACCTCAAATCAATCTTCGAGAACACAGCCGCTCCTTGAAGCTGATCAAATAAATCGTCGATCCGTGGGAGAGGATATTTATTTTTGATGGACACCTTATTTAATTCACGATAATCGATGCACATACGGAGGGTTCCATCTTTCTTTTTAACAAACAGCACTGGCGCACCCCACAACGAAGTACTAGGCTGAATAAATCCCTTATCTACCAGCTCTTGCAACTGAGTCTTCAACTCTTTTAATTCAACCGGTGCCATCGGTAAGGAGTTTTATGTACAGGAGCCGCTCCAGGTTCTAAGTCTATAACAAACTCCATTTCTCGAATAGGGGGTAGTCCAGGCAAGTCATCCACAAACACATCGGGGAATTCTTCCACAACTGGAATGTCTACCAAAGACTTCTTCTCAGACAGCGTGGACACCATCTGGACTAAGAAGGCTTCCGCTCCCCATGCAATCTCTCTTCTTGCTTGAATTGCCGATATAATTACCGGCTTTTCTTTTAACTTACTCCCCGCAAATTCTAGAGAATCACCATCTGGAAGCTGAAAGCTAATTATCCGACTTCTGTAATTAATACTCGCAGAATATCGGTAGAGCCAATCCATCCCGAGGATGATATCAAAACCCAACAGCTTAAACACCACCAAATCAGCATCCAAGAACCTTCCATCAAAATTTAACGGGCATCCCAAAGCAACCTTGGAACACCACACTATTTCACCATCGAGTAAAGCCACTACCAATGACTTTGGCAAAGGTTCCGTGATCAAATTACACATCCGAGCAAACGTGGAAGATACAAATGACTGTGAAGCACCCGAATCAAACAAAGTGCAAGCATAAAACTCATATAAATGGACTCTCCCTGAACCAAACACATTAACCCATGAAATCCAAAAAACAAAGGAGAAACCAAATACACTAAAAATCAAATCCAACATAAAATTAAATTAAATTAATCCATACTTGTAATTACTCCAGCATCATGGGTCGCTGGTGCCTCATCATCCATATCTCCGGGTATGACAACATAACCCGGGCTTGCATTGCTTGCCTTGGATTTGTTCTTCCACAGCGTCTACCTCCACGGCTTCCTTGAACTGGTCTTGGACACTCACGGGCAAAGTGACCCCGCTGGCCACAATTGTAACATCGAGCCCCACCAGAAGGGCACTCACCCACATGGGCTCTATTACAAACTCTGCAAACTGGCACACGTCCTCCTATGCGAACACCTGAGGATGCTTGCGGTCGAGTTCCAGTCCGCTGAACAAATTTTTGAGGTGAACTCGAGCTGCTTCCTTCACCAGAAAAACTCTGCCTCTTATGCCCTGGAGGGGAGTCCATACTCAGATTATTCTCTCGTTCTATAAGGGTGGCCACATCCACTAAGTCCTGAAAAGTGGATATTCGGTGACTGACCACCATATGGCATATATCAGGGTGTAGTCCCTCCTGAAAACGCTCAGCTCGTATCTCTTCTGTGGCGATGAGGTGGGGAGCAAATCGCCCCAGTTCTATAAATCTTCGGGTGTACTATTCCACTGTCATGCTCCCTTGGACCAGATTTGAGAACTCTCTTGCCTTTTGCTTCCTTACAGAAGCGGGAAAAAAGTGATCATTAAACTCTTTCTTGAAGCGCTGCCAGGTCACAGTGGTGAAAGATCCCAATTCTGATTCCAGCATCACCCTCTTGGTGTCCCACCAATCAGAAGCGGTGCTTTGCAACAGATAGCTGGCGTAGAGTACTTGTTGCGCCTCGGTGCAACCACACACCTCAAAAGTTCTTTCCAAGTCCTTGATCCACTTTTCAGCTTGAAGTGGATCCTCTTCTCCAGTGAAGTGTGGAGTTCTATGCGCCAGAAAGCGCTCATAGGTGCATCCGGCTTGCACCATGCTACTAGATCCTCCTGGGTATAGCCAAGGCCCTCCCTGATGTGGCCAAGGACCTCCCGGTTGTGGCCAAAGCCCTCCTTGTTGTGGACAAGGCCCTCCTTGTTGTGGACAAGGCCCTCATTGTTGCGGCTAGGGACCCCCTTGTTGTGGCCAAGGTCCTCCTTGCTGTGGCCAAGGTCCTCCTTGCTGTGGCCAGGGCCCTGTCTGCTATGGCCTAAAATTCTGCTGCATAAACTCCGTCATCTGTCGTATTGCTTGGGCTATGGAGTCATCTCTTGATGCATTGTCCCGTGGCTTCTGAGTAGATTTCCTTGGTCTTACCATTTTTCCTGCCACCACAACCTTTGACCCCCTTTAAGAAAACAAAAACACATAAAACCAACAACAAACAAAAGCAAAAACCAAAGACCAACACCACATAACAAGAAACAAAAAGAAACCAGCTTGCAAAAACATAATCAAATAAATAAAAACAAGCAAACAAGCTCAAAAAAATAAAACAAATAAAACAAATCAAATAACAACTTTACTTAACATAATTTTTAAAACACAACCTTAAAAACATTCTGGTACTACCTACGGGACATGTGGTTTTACCCAGAGCCAAACCTCTCTGATACCACCTGTGACGTCCCCAAATCCCCATGCACGAACACAGGGAAATCGAGACGTCCGGATGATGACATCACGGGTCATCATCCTATTGACGAGTGTCAAGTGTGTGTAAAAGCAACAAATGTGCAAAAAGAAATACGCAGCAGGTAATGAAAGTCATGACTAATTACCAGAATTTTTTTCTTGTTTTAATACAAAGCTATTAAAACATACATAATAAAATATTACAAAACACAAATATTATATCAAAACCAAATAGAAAACATAAACTCCACTCAGAACTCTGGCGGAGCCGTATCCTCGGGCTCAACCTCCTCCTCGAACTCTGCACCAAAATCTACGGAACAAAAAATGGTGCCATAGGTAAGTAAAATCCAAACCACTAGATAAAAACATATAAAACTCAAACAATATGCATGAAATAAAAACCAATGCACATGCCCCATAAAATCATAATTTTTCTACGCACGCCAAAAAAATCCATTTGGCTCACAAAAACATATCCTTAAAACCAAGCCTTGCCATTATCCCAGATAATGGCCCAAACCACCATTTTTCCAGAAAATGGATCAGAAGCCTCAGTACATCCTTGCCATTATCCCAGATAATGGCCCAAAACTGTTACCACCATTTTCCCAGAAAATGGATCAAATGCCTCGAAACCAAACCTCGTCATTTTCCCCAAAAATGGCCCGTATCCGAAAACCATAAAAACCATCCAATTATGCATGCACCATGATCTCCCCTAGGGATCATCCGCACACCCTAGCTCTATGCCACACCGCAGGTAACGACTACGCGTGTGACACCTAAACGAGCGCTGCCCAGACTCACGTCCTGCGCGTACCTGGCCAGGCCATCCTCTAGTCCCCGCCACTCTAGGGACCACGGAGTCGACACGACAGCGTTACCATATCGTGTGATCCGGTCGTCGCCCTGCGACAACCCAGGGGATGTCACTCAGTATTATCCACTCCCGAGTGACCAGAGGAGCTCCACCGAGATAATAACTCATCTCGGCTTGGGCTCGTGAGACACACGCACCCAAAAACCATTTACGCCAATAAAACGGGATTTTCTCGATTAAAAAAAATGTACAAATATGGAATATGCAACGCACGCCTCATGGCACGAATAACCAACCAAATCACAAACAAACATAACCAAGCACTCCGTCCTCAAACCATCCGACCCTCGAACTCCTCGGACTCAGTCCGGAATCAGCCAACCAACAATAAATATTTATTGTATGAGAAAAATACATTCAAATCTAAAATTAGAGTTTGGAAAATAATTTCAGCGCTATATGGTATTTTTAAAAAGCTCGCGGCGTTGTAAATGGCGGAAGGAAAGCAACGTAACAGTGAAATTTCACTGTGGCCGTGGGTTGTAAAATACCCACTTTTGAACAGGGACAAACAAAGGCTCGAGATTGATAGGGAATGGTCTAAGTATGTTTATGAAGCTAAGAGAAGTGGAGTTTGGCCGTGGGTGGCGGCGAAAACGGCGGAGGAAGGGCTAAAATGCCCAAAATGGAAACTAGCTCGTGGGAGCTATTCCGGTGACTGTTAGAGGCCGGAAATGGGTGGGTTAGGATGACAAGGAGTCGGTGATGAAGTGGTGAAGAGGTGATGGCCGGAGGTGGAGCGACTGCGGCAGATCGGAGCAAAAACCGTGTGGCTTAATGAGCTTTTTCCAGCTAAACGGCTGCTCCGTTGGCGGTGAAAATTTGTGGGGTGGTTCACCGGAGGGAGGGGAAGAAAATGGTGGGGTTGGTGTGCCGCACGGTGGCCGGCGGCGGTGGGTTTGGGTGCAAGGGGTGATCGGCATGAAGGAGAGGAGAGAGAGGGAGACGGACCGGGGGGGGTCGCGTGGGAGGGAAGGGAAAAAAGGAAGAAAAAGAAAAAGAAAAAAAAAGAAAGAAAGGAGAAAAAGAGAAAAAGGAAAAAGAGAAAAGAAAAGATGGAGGGAAGAAATGAGGTCCAATCCTCACTTCGGAAAACAAAACAGATCCGCAAAAAACGAGATTAAAAACCGTAAAACGACTAAATAAATAAAACACAACAGCAAATAAATAAAAACCAATTTAAAACGTAATAATTTAAAATAAATAAATCAATATATTAATTAAATTAAAAACAACCCTTCAGTGAAAATACACGTAAAAGCGGGTCATCACATCAAAGCCTTTAGAGTAAGATCAAACTATGAAATATTCAAATTTTCTCTAAATAAAAACTGTTTTTCCACTTTCAGTTTTCAAGTTTCTAGATCTAAGAAAATCTATCATCAAAAGTTTTAGTCAAGTAACAAAACCTCAATGAAAACTCTTAAACACATGCTAAAAACACTCCATAAAATTTTTGAACTAAGATATGTCCATTAGCTTGTCACAAATTCCAAAACATAACATACTCTCCAGTTTCACACCCAGAATGATGTTTCCATGGTTAAAAATGCTTTTGATCAACCAATAAACTTGGAATGATATGAATAATATATATACGGAAACTATACTCAAAGAGGAACAATTTTTATGAAGGAGTTATCATGTGAAAATACCTAAAAGGAGTAAAAACTCTCCACGCAAAAAGACCCAGAAATCTCGGAGATAGCTCTTTTGGGTTTCTCTCTAAGAACGGGGTGAAGAAGTGATTAAAGAGAAAGAAGTGTATCTTACATGACTCTAGACGTCTGGAGGGGGAAGATATGGGTTTGATTGACTCTTGATTGGAGGTGGCTATGTGATATAAAGTGGAGAATAGTGAGGGTAAATGACTGCCTCATAAGTGTGAGGTATGGAGGTTGATGAGGTGGGTTTCTCCACCATATCAAGGCACTATTGGGTGCAGCCAAGGTTAGTGGATGGTCTACCTTGTGGGGGAGAAAACTTCTTCAAGAAGCTTTGCCAAGGTGGCCAAATTTATGGGTCTCAACTAGGTGGGCTTCAATTTGGTGTTTAAAGGGGGTTTGGTTAGGGTTTGAGATGCTATCAAGCCCAAATCCAATTTTTCTTGGCCCAATCAAACTTCCAAAATTTAAAAGGTTGGATAATGATGTCATAACAAGAATTTGAGAAATTAATAGCATGTAGAAGTGATTTAATCAAGTGATTAAACACAATGCTAGAAATTGGATTAAAAAGGGTTTGAATGCCAACTTTAGGGTTTGGGAAAACCATTTAGGGTGTCGGTTTCAACATAGTTTTTGGGGTTTCAATTGTATTCCAACCATTTAAGGTTTCATTAGGGTTGAAACCCTCTTTGATCTAGCTCAAATTGGTTGATCAGATGAAAAAAAGTTTTGCTTAGACGGCACGATCTCACACCTTCTTCACAAATCCATCTAATGGTTTATCTTTGTGCCAAGTGTCTAATACTATTCACTATGTGTGGTTAAGATCTTGCCAAGTGTCTAAATAAAATTTCTCTAACCTAATTTGGACATTTCACAATGTGATTTTGAAAACATACACTTAGTACGCTTATTGAGATTTCTATTCACTCCAAAAAAATGCATAATAAACTTAGTATTGAAAAATCCTAAATATTCATATTAACCTACAGTGAAAATCATTTACCAAAACTCAACCCGAAGTGTCCTTAAAAATAATTTCACAGTTTCGAATATGCGTTTTGTCTGAAATTATGAAAATGAGTTATTGCGCCATAAAATCCTAAATAATCAACTGACTCTAGTGGCAGAAATCATAACGTATTCTGACACTTCTAACTACCTCAAGCAATTAAAATTGCATTTCTAGTACCATAGCGAGTGATAACACTGACTATATTGACAGGTTAAAACCTTTGTAATTAGTCGATTCGTGAAAACTAAAGGAGTTTTCACGAGTTTTCTAAAATCTATCGAAATTCCACTATTGAATTTCTAACAGACTGTTATAGTATTCTAGATGAACAACTCTTTGTTGTATCTCTAACACAAGTTCCTTAGTATTCAGATTATGTAAACTACTTGGTAAACAATGTGATCAATTAGGATTTTACATACCAACAAAGGAAGAAATTCTTTTTGGAGGTCAAGCATTACTATTGGGAGGAACATTTCCTTTATAAGCATTGTAGTGATCAAGTGATTAGGAGATGTGTACCTGAGGAAGAGATATAGTCGATCCTAAGACATTGCCATTCTTAGAGGTTGGTAGGCACTATGGAGTGAACAAAACGTAGCTAAAGTGCTTCAATCAGGTTTCTATTGGCCCACCATTTTTAAAGATATTTATGCTTTTGTTTGTTCATGTGATAACTGTCAAAGGAGTGGTAATATTTCCTGGAAAAATGAAATGCCATTAAATAATATACTTGTTGTTGAGCTATTTGATATTTGGGGCATAGATTTCATGGGGTCATTCCCTCCTTACAAATGATTCTAAAGTTGTGATGAATTTTTTAAAAATGCAGATATTCACTCGGTTTGGAACTCCAAGAGCAATAATTAGTGATGGGGGAAAACATTTTTGCAACTGGCAATTTGAGGCATTCTTGAGTAAATATGGTGTTACACATAAGGTTGCCACTCCATACCATCCTCAAACTAGTGGGCAAGTGGAAATTTCTAACCGAGAGCTGAAATGAATATTGGAGAAACTGTGAGCAACCCAAGGAAAGATTGGTCCAAAAAGTTAGACGATGCACTATGCATACCGGACAACCTTCAAAACTCCAATTGGTATGTCCCCCTATTGTCTAGTTTTTGGGAAGGCATGTCACTTAACCGTGGATTGGAACACAGAGCCTATTGGGCTATTAAGACTCTTAATTTTGATATGGAGGCAGCATGTGAGAAGAGGATATTTACAACTTAACGAGATGGATGAGTTTCAACTTGCATCCTATGAGAATGCTCGCATATACAAGAAGAGAACCAAGAGATGGCATGATAGACACATTCTCAAGAGAAACTTTGAAGTTGGCCAAAGAGTTTTATTTTATAATTCCAGATTTCGCCTCTTCCTTAGAAAATTACGATCCTGATGGTCCGGACCATTTATAGTAGCATGAGTTTTCCCGTATGGTGCCGTTGAGCTTTCTAATGACTCAAAAGGCATATTCAAAGTTAATGGTCAACGTCTAAAGCCCTATTTCGAAGGAGATGTCAACAAGCCAAAAGTCTCCATTGATTTGATTGATTGGTGATTCAAAGAAGGAAACATCAAGCTAAAGACTATAACCAAGCGCTTTTTGGGAGGCAAGCCAAATTTCTTTCCATTATTTTATTTTTTTCGTTTATTTTTCTTATTATTTCAATTTTATTTTATTTTTCATGCTCTCACTTTTCAAATAGTGCAATTCTGTGCCGCTGTGCTAGAAGAACCTTCCACATCATTCCTTTGAAACACACCTAGGCGCACACACTTGAGAGTCGGCATTGTAGAGCCCAAATGATTGCCTCAAATGTTCCCCGGACCTAGCATTACACTCATGCAACATTTTCAGGGAAGTTTACTTTTATCCTTTCAATTTGTCATCTCTTTTGATTCTTCACATTAGGGACAATGTGTTCATTAAGTTTGGGGGCATCTGTAATTTATTTTGGGAGTATCTAGTTATTTTCACAAAAACAAAAAAAAAAAAATTATTGAAAAATTTTGAAAATCACAAAATATTTTGTTTTTTGGTTGATGACCACAAGCCTATGATATTACCTTATTGAAATTGAGTTTGATTCTTAGAAAATGCTAAATTTGTCTTGTTTGTGCTTAATTCTTGTGTTAGCTTGGGTTACTTGAATTCCTTTGAACATTTTTGCACAATACCATGATCAATAAGTTGTTTTGTTGGCTTAGAGTATATTGATGTGAATTAGATATTTTCTAAGACTTACTTTTAGAACCTATTTGATAATCTCTCAAGGTGAAATCCTAGGCAACACACCACTAGAGAAATGATCTAGGCCATCGTTGGAACGTTTGAGCTTTTCCAGCCTACCCTAATTATATATTACTAGTCACCCTTTTGAGCCTTAAACACATTGGCCATTTTTCTTTCATTAACCCACATTTACCACACCTTTTAACCCATAAACAATCATCCTACCTTTTTAAGAAAATTTGTTATTTGCTTAATCATTAGAGAAGAGAAAAAGTTTGTTAAAGAGTTAAAAGAGCAAGAACAAGTTTTGTTATTCTATCATAAATAATAATAATAATAATAATAATAATAATAATAATAATAATAATAATAATAAGAGAAAAAAATGAAAACAAAATACAAATAATACAACCCGAATTACAAAAAAAGAAAAAAAAAACAATTTGGGGGTTGTGGAAAAAGAAAAAGAAAAAGAAAAAAAGAGATGAATAAATTGCTCATAAGTTGCTCTATTAAGTAAATGTAAAACTAAACTTTGTCTCTCTTCATTGAATAAGCTTGTGTTGAATTGTCTTACTTTGAATTCCATACCAATTTTTTTCTTTTGCAATACATTAGTAGAGAGTTGATTTGAAAAATAGGCATATGAAGTTTGAGAATCTCATTCTCATAGAGATCAATCATAATTCAATCAAGTTTGTATAAATTAATCCGAGTTAATAGAATAGCAAGTTGAGATTGGTTACTCACACACACACACTTAAAGGTTCTCTTGTGGCCTAAGCATGCACTTGAATCACTCAATTTCTTTATGCAATCCATGAGGCAATCATTGTGAGAAATCAACTTATTCTATTTTTTAAATTTTTTTTTCTTTTTTCTTTTCTTTTTGCTTGAGGACAAGCAAATCTTAAGTTTTGGGGTGTTTGAGGTGCTTAATTTCTATATAAGTTTTGTCATACTTTTATTCTTAATTTTATGCAAGTTTGTGTTTAATTTTCTTATTTATTAGAGTTTTTATTTATTTATTTTTAAGAATAAATAAATTGAAGGAGTCATCAAGAGAATAGGAAACATTCAGTTCTCGAAATTCCCGAAATATCCTTCGATAATTAGAGGATAACCTTTTCTAGACAACTCCAGTAAGGGTAATTTTGGTGTTTACAGAAATCCAAGAGAAAATCCTAAACTTTTGTGTTAAATCCTTGGCCAAAAACGAATATCTAGAAGGCCGAAAGGGTGCATCAATTCAAAAGTCACAAAACTGCAGAATTCCTGAAATACCCTTTAGTATTTATAACATAACTTATTGTAAATAAGGGCAATCTTGGTGTCTACGGAAAACTGAGATAAAAACCTAAAACTTTCGTATTTAAGGAAGGGCCGAAAATGAATATCTTTAGGGATGAAACAGTGCTTCAAGCAGGAGGTCAAAAATCTGCAGAATTGGAGTTCATCAACGATAGAGATTCTTGATCTACATAGAATTTCCTTCTTAACTCTTTAATCTTCTCTTTGTATAATTCTCATTATGAATTCTAAAATTATTATGGTTTGTTTTGATTAGATTATGAACTAATTTCTATTGCTAAGGCTACGATGTAGCCTCTCCAGGACAATCCCGAATCTTATTTCGTTGTGATCATAATTTTTTCATTCATTTTGAGTATACTTCATTGAGTTTAATGCCTTCAATTAGTTAGCCAATAGTTGAATAACTTGTTGTGCATGTTAATTCGAGAGATGATACATGTAGTTTAGTTTCGTAAGATGTATGCCATGAATTGAATGAAAGATGAGAATGTGTCAATGTGATCTATGAGGCTTTTATGTGAAATATTATTAATTTTAATGTACTCAAATTCTTTTCAATTTGTATAGACATATCGCGGGTTATCGTAGGTTAAGTAATTCTAATTCTACTCGAGAGAGGGTCTTAGATAAGTTAGAATATTTTGCCTTCAAATAGGATGATAGCTGATTTATTGCATGTTTAGGATTTGAGATTGGATTGGTTAGGTGAGTCAGATGCCTTAGTATTTTCTTCTTGGGTGAAATCTTCTTTCTTTCAAGTGTTTGATCAATTCTTTAGTTGTTGATTTAATTTAATTTGTTGCTATTTTTCTAATTCAAAATCAACCACTTTTCTTGACTTTCAAAAAACTTAGAATTAGAACAATTTCTATAGTTAATAGGTAAATAGTCCTCGTGGGTTTGACATCTTTCTTATCATTATATTATTTGGTACGATTTCGTACACTTGCGAAATTTCACAACAAATTCCTTACATGTTTCGGTTTTAAGAAAAATGATGTTGATGTTTTAAGACTTGTAATGATTTGGTTTTACCCTATTTTGAGTGACTTGGATCTTGTTCAAATGCCATGATTCCATGTCTTGTTCTACTATGCCATGATTTCTAAGCATCTTGGATGAAGTTTGAAATATGTCTAAGTGATGATTTTCCATGTTCTTATGCATGTATGTTTCGATTAAGGCTAGTTTACCTAGTTCCATATTTGTGTTTCAAGATCTTATGAGTTCTATGTTATTATGCTATGAATTAAACACGTTATGCTTGGTTATTTCATGCATGATATCTCATATGGTATATGTCAAGTACTAGCACACATGTCTTAAGTCTCATGTCACATGCATTTGGGAAAAGTGATTTCAAAGAGAAAAGTTTTCAAGAACAAAAAGAGTTTTTGGAAATAAAGTAATGTTTTAGAAAGTTTTATCACGACCCCAAATGCTAGGGCGGGGGAATGTCTTAGTGGAACTCCTCTATCCACTCTGGAGTGCTTAAGAATGGAGTGATAACCCCTAAATCGACAAAAAACCATCGACTTCGATCAGATGGATTCTTTTAAAAGAATGCTGGAGAGGGGTAGCGCCTAACGCTAGTGGATGCACAAGGCATGTAGCCCGATATAGTATTGTTGAGTTAATAAGTTAAATTATGTTAAGACGTAGACATCATGGTGCATGGACTAGTGATAGTGCGGTAACTAGCAGAAACACGCGGTGCATAGGGAAACCGTGATGTATCCACAAGTGTTATAAGAACAAGGCCACCCACCTGCATGATATGATATGGATCACATGATGTGAATCGCAATATGATATGAGATGTTTTGGATCACGTGATTAACTAAGATATGAATGATGATGAAAGTATGTTTTTCGAAAATGTTAAGTCTCTATTACAAGTTTTAAGAATGGTCAATGCATGAGTCACAGCTCAGTCTCAATTATGAGTTATGTACATGTTCATGCATGCATTGCATGATAGACCTCTTGTATGCTTGTATTAACTGTGGTATGCTATGTGATTACTTATTGAGATATTTTGAAATCTCATTGTTATAATTTTTCACTATCATTCCTCCCCTGAAATGGTAGAAGTTGTTATAAGAATAGAAGGTGATGCCAATGACCAAGAGGAAGAGAACGGCACCCCTCCTCCGGAGAGGATCGTGCCTAAGATGTGCATCAATAGGCCAGAGCCCACTAATTTGGAGCACCTGGAAGCTATAGATTAGGAGATCTCTAAGATCCTCCCGTTCATTGAGGAGTTCCGAGGCCTCAATAATAGGGATAATGACCGGGCTTTGGAGAAACAAGTGAAGGACGAACCGCTATAAAAATATATATATATATATAGAGAGAGAGAGAGAGAGAGAGAGAGAGAGAGAGAGAGAGAGAGAGAGAGAGAGAAGAGATGTTTAGTGTTGGGACCCGTTTTCCATAAGGGAGAAATGCTTTCGGAACTTGATATATGAAAAGAAATATTTTGGTCCCATGTTTTGGAAAATTCAAACTCATACTATATTTTGAAAACTCTCTGTTTATGGATGTCAATGATGGGACAAGGTTGGGGTAAAAGTTTTTTTTTGTACCATGTACTTTGTGATTGCCTACTGCATTGCTTAAATTCTCTTTACTTTTTTACTGTTTCCATTGAACGTTTATTGCATACTGCTAGAATACCTAGGAGTATTGCATATTATCTGTCATGTACGAGGGGTGTGTAGCCTTCTATTGCATGTCCTGGCATCTTAGTCACCACCAAATCTCAAGTGGGGTTGTGGCGCCACAAGTGATAGTGGGAAGCATTTTTGCAATCACTAATTTGAAGCGCTACTGACTAAGTATGGAGTTACCCATCATGTGACGACACCATACCATTGTCAAACAAGCGGTCAGGTCAAGGTGTCTAATCGGGAGCTAAAGTGCATATTGGAGAAGACCGTGAGTACCTTTTGGACAGACTTGGTAAGATGGTTAGATGATGCGCTATGACCCTATCAGACAGCATTCAAAACACCAATCGGGATGTTGCCTTATTGGCTCATTTATGGAAAAGCATATCATCTAGCCTTGGAGCTAGAACACAGAGCCTATTGGGCAATGAGAACACTAAACTTTGATTTACAAGTAGCTGGCGAGAAGAGAATATTTCAAATCAATGAGATGGATGAGTTTCGTAATGATGCTTATAAGAATACTCAGATTTATAAAGATAAAACTAAAAGATGGCATGATAAGCATATTTTGAGAAGGGAATTCGAAGTCGGGCAAAAATATTTATTATTTAACTCAAGACTTTGACTCTTTCTGAGAAAGTTATGCTCTCGGTGGTCTAGACTGTTTGTGGTGACTTGTGTCTTTCCCTATAGGATGGTTGAAGTACATCACAAGACAAAAGGGACATTTAAAGTCAATGGACAGATTAAAACCCTATGTGGATGGAGACTTTTAACTAGGAAAAGTGTTCCATTGATCTCACCACTGATATATGATGAGAGGATAATGTCTAGCGATAGGCTTTAAATAAAGCGCTTTTGGGAGGCAAGCCAAGTTTTAATTTTTTTTTTGTTTAAGTTTTATTTTTGCTTAATCTTATTCTTTTGCTTTCATCTTGCAGGAATGAAGAGGCCAAAGAGATTTCCAATGGGTAAATGGCTACACCTTCAAGGAAAATATTCAATTGGAAGAAAAGAGAAAATCAGGGGAGCATCTCTTACCTTCTTTCATTCTCTTCTTTAGTTTTTTCTTCCTCTTTCCCATTGCAAACAATGTGATATTTAAGTTTGGGGCAAGGAAATTTAATTTATTTATTTAAAATAATAATAATAACAATAATAATAATAATAATAACAACAATAACAACAATAACAATAACAACGACAATAACAACAATAACAATAACAACAACAACAACAACAATAATAATAATAACAACAACAACAACAATATGGTTTGATGAATAAAAAGCCTATGATAAGAATATGATTGAAATTGATTATAATTTTTAGGAAAAATTCTCATTGCTTAAGTCTAGCTGTTGATTCTTTACTTGATCTTGCTTAATTTGATATTTTTTTTTATGTTCAATGAATGCTTATAATGATCATTAATCGTTTTGCATACCTAGAGAAACTTTATGTGAATTTTGTGAATTTGTATGGTCTCAAATTACTCTAGAACTTGTTTGATTACACTCGAGGTGAAATCCTAGACAAAATATTACTAGGGAAATGATTAAGGCATTCTTTGGATCAATTGAGCCTTTCAAGCTTACCTATGTATTATCTTTATCCCTAGTTACCCCTTTGAGCTTCATCGAATTATATTTTGGCCTTAAATTTTTCTTTCTTGTAAACAATCATATTCCCTACCCTATTTGAGCTTAAACACTGATTTCCTCACATTTCAAGAGAACTAAGTTTACACAAACTCAAAAGAGCATAAAAGGTGAGAGAGGTAGAAGGTCTACAAGTAAAGAGTATCATAATTCATATTATCAAAATCATTAGTTTGGGGGTGTCAACAAGGTGACTATGTGTATTGACGAACCAAGGTGGACGACTCAGAGTCGTTTGCAAAAGCATAAAAAAAGAAAAAAAAAATCCGACATGCCGAACAGTGGGGTGAAGAAAGAGATTTTTGGAAGTTTGACAAAGAGAGGTATGTTGAGAGATGTTTGTGTTAGAAGTGAGAATGCTCTATTCGTTCTATTGGTGCTCAAACTTAAGTTCTCCTGCTCTATTTGAATCCTACCTTTTCTTTGTAGCCCTCACCCTAGCCTTATAGTACAAGCTTAATAAAGACCTATTGATCCCTGTTGATAGTTTCTATTCTATATTAGTGGAGAGCGATTTGAAAAGCAAGCCTATGGAGTTTTTAGAGATCCATTACTTATTACTTGTTTGTATAAAACCATCCGGGGAGCTGATGATGAAGTGAGAATGAGAGGTATGCATGAATGTAAGGATGGATAATGAGGTGGACTTGAGTTTTAAATCAACTTTTGGACTTGATTAATGTTGAATGATTCTTTTGAATTATAAACTTTAGGCAGTCTTTGAGACAATAAATTTTATGAATCAAACTAATGCTTGTTTTAATTGTTTCCTTGCTTGAGGGCGAACAAAGCTTATGTTCGGGAGTATTTGATACATGTTATGTTTATGTGATTTTTATTGCTTTTTTATTTATGAAAAGTGTTAGTTTTCCTTTAATTCTATTGAACTTATTTTGTTTCTATATATTTTTCTTTATTTTGTTGGATTTGAAGGAATTGGAGGATTCAGTGCAAAAGGAGAGCCTTTTTTGGTACAAAAGAAGAGACTACAGATCCGGATTGATGAGAGGCAATGAGATCTGAACAAAGCTGAGGAGATCTGAACAAAGCTGGGAAAGAAGCCTTGTCCTGTGTGTAGTGAAGAGAATTATCTTGGCCAACAGGGCGAGAAGAATTATCTCTCGGTAGGCAAGGAGACCCAATGACGACCGGACTAGACATCAGAGTTAGGCAATGAGTAAGATGTTTTACTTCCTTGGCAAGAATACTTAGCGGTTAAGAACATGGTCGCATGTTCTAATATTCACAACTTTGCTTTTTACCTCCTTGCCGAGAAGACTTGAAGTTGTGAATGCCCGCTTCTTGTTTGTTGATCGAATGCCTTAGGATTTATGATTAAGAACATGGTCGCATGTTCTAATATTTTCAAGCCGTAACACAAAAGGTATATGGTTGTGCTTGATTTCTTAATGAGTTTCGGCATTTGCATGTGTTCCATGAAAGTACAAAATTTCATAGTTCATGTCACATGCATTGGGTTTTGTGAAACTTTTCTTAAAAGAAAAAGAGACTTTTAAAGTTTTGTGACCTCAAATGCTAGAATGTGGGAATGCCCTAGTGGAACTCCACTATCCACTCAAGAGTGTCTAAAATAGAGTGGTAACCCTTGGGTCGACAAAGTATAGTAGTTGGACTTCGAATGGTTTCTAAAAGAAAAGGATACTAGAGCGAGGTTGCACCTAAAGCTAGTGGGTGCTCTACGAAGAAGGCAAAAATGCGAATTGCCGTAATATGTATGATTAAAAGTAAGACATAGTCACCTTGATTAAATTGGGCCAACGGTTAATGCGGTAACTAACAGGCAACACATGGTGCATGGAGGAACTGTGAGGTATTCAATTATATGTTAAAGTTAACGATTAAGGCCTTGAACTCTATGACAAGTTATGCTATGTTATATGAATAAGAAGTCGAGCTCACATGTATGCTTTAAATTTACAAGAATGAAATGATGAAAAGATGTTCTATGAAAAAGGCTACAAAAGTTCTAATCTACATAGTGTTTTCAAAAGTAAAATTCAAAAGTAAAGTTTCATGTCCATGTATTCATTTTGGTTTACTTTCATATGTTTATGATATCTATTACACGTTATTTGTTTACTTATTGAGATTTCTCAAAATCTCAGTGTGGTAGTTTCTATTACCATTCCCTCACTTGGAATGATTGAAGTTGTGATAGGAACTCAAGAGAAAAGTCATGGGGAAGCACTAGAGGTCAGCTCCCCAGATCCCTAAGGAGACTCCAAACAGACATGCGGTCTCTCTAGAGCCATCCATTTTTGAGAGGCTAAAAGTTGCAAACCAATTTATCACAAAAGTGCTACAACTCTTTGAGGAACTAAGAAGGATTCTGAACTAGGATAAGGCAAAGTAGAATTGACCATGCAAGAAGACATTTTTATTATGTGACCCTTTTGATGATGGATAGTTTGTTTTGATAACAATTGAAATGATGGTCCCATATTTTTGGGAGTTCTTTGGGAACAATTAGGTCATTTGAAATATTTTTATGAAAATTGCTATTTTGGATTTATGTGCTTCGGTACCATGATATCTGTCTTATTTTACTTGACTTGAGTAGAATTTTCACTGCGATATACTGCATAATGCTAGATTAATAGGTGCATTGCATCTTAATTGTTATGTACGAGAGTTATGTAGCTTTGTGTTATATGTTCCGAACCTTCAGTCACCGTTCACTCCCAAGCAGGGGTTGGGGGCGTCACATAGTCTATCAGCATAGTTAATATTACCACTCACTATGATGTTAGAAGCACGATTTTATTTATTTGGGATAATTAGAATTGTCAGAATCCAATATGGTTTGTGTCGTTAGACTTAGTTGATAATTTATGATTTTATGTCGTAATAATCATTTTTTCAATTTTTGGACGAAATGCTTGTTCAAAAATGCGTTTTACTTTTTTTGAGGCACTTCGGGGTTGAATTCCGATAAACGAATTGTATAGTTAGGTTAGTGTGAATATTTAGAATTTTAAAGTACAAAGTTTATTTTCATTTCCTTGGAATGAATAGTAATCTCAATTGTAGCATCAAGTGCAGTATTTTCAAAATCACAATGTGAAATATCCAAATTAGGTTAGAGAAGTTGTATTTAGATACTTAGAAAGACCTTAGCCATACTTGGTGATTAGTATTGGACATAGGCACCAAGAGGAATAACGAGATAGATTGTGAAGGGATCAAGGTGTGAGATCATGCCACCTAAGCGAAACTCTATTCCATCCAACCATCTAAATTGTGCCAAACAAAATAGGATTTCAACTCTAGTGAAACTTTAAATGGTTGGAATCAAATTGAAACTGCGAAAACTTGGTTGAAACTGAAGTCCTAAATAGTTTCTCCAAACCTTATTTTATCATATTTCTAGAATTATGTGTGATCCCTTGTATGAACCTGTTCTCCAAATGCAAAACCAGGGTTCAAAACCCCCACCCCATTTGTTAAATAAATAAAATAAAATAAAAAGTGCACCCACCATACAAAATCCCACTAGTTTCTAATATATTATATATAATATGTAAAATTTTAGAAAATTATAAAACTAATTATTATTGCACCCCAAAAAAAAAAAAATATACAGGTTTGTAATTAAGAACTTTTTTTTTTATATATTTGTAGTCATTAAAAATGTATATTCTCTCCTATATATAAATCGTTTGGATTCTTTGAATAATTTTACATGTTTGGAGATATTGTTTTTTATAATATTGTATAATATCGATTGTGTAACTGAATGATCTAATTACTTATATTGAAGAAGATATTTTTTATGAAATTAGTGATGAAATGGTTTCAAAGTATTACAAATCAGAGACAGGCAATACTACCGCATCAATTTGGCTTTTATATATGGGTACTATTATTATGCCGCCCTGGTTTGATTGCTGGGCATGTCTCCTAGTGTAAATTATATATATATATATATATTTATATATTTTATTTTTTCTTTTAAACAGTTTTTAAATATTTTTGAAAAAATAAAAAATATTAATATATTAATAATCACTTTTTTAATTATTAAATAAAAAAAAATATATATATATATATGAGCGATTAAATTGAAGAGATAAATTCAAATGACATAATATCATTATATTTATATATATATATATATATTTATATATTTATATTAGGCATTTAATTCACATCCCACTGAAAATAAATTATGCGCCGCCGGTATTGTGAGTTGTGGTAGTATACAGTACCATAATGACTCATGACTGTATGCTCAAGAATTCATTATGATAATTAATTATACGTATCTCTAGGTTGGTCCCCGTTCGTACCATGTGGTCCCCCCATTTGTGCCAACCGGGTGGGTGTACAAGTGGCAAGTGAAGGACCATCTTGGTTTGCATGCAAAACATAGATTTTATTAGACAACAACTTCCGACCATGGTCAAAGAGTCCGGTCCCCAACTGGAAGGATATTATATATATATATATATATATACACACACACATATTTATTATTATTTAATAATTTAATAATAATAAATATATCAAATTTTATATAATAAAATAAGAATAAAATTGTAGTGTAGTATAAAGAATTATATATATATATATATATAAAAGTTGTGCTTAGCGGCACGCAAAATGCAAGAAATGATTTATCAAATTTAAATTAGTATTTCATTCTCCGTCTTGTGTTGACATGTTTTTTATGTAAAAAATATTTTTGAATGAAAAGGCCATATATTGAGGTCAAATTAGTATACACGAGACTGTTGAGGAATTATCCAACGTTGTATGGACAATGTCTCGAATATGTTTACAATTAAAAAGTAATATTCTATTGTTGAACTGATTTTATGAAATGAATTATACACATAAATTTTTTTTTGGTATCTGAGTCTACCACAAGACGAATGGAGATCCACATTACTTATCTTGTGACAAAGATCAGGAAAAATATTGGCCTGCATATGAGGAAATGTGTTAAGGAATAAACCTCACATTGTTTGTGGACAAAGTTTTGGACATGTTTATAAATAATGAACAACACTCTTTTATTGAACCGGTTTTATGAGATGATTTAAGATCATTAATCTCTTCATTGTACCAAAGTCTACTACAGGACGTTTGGAGGGGCCCACACTACTTACCTCTTGATAAGGACCATAAAAAATATTGGCCTATACTTAAGGGAGGGTGTTAAGAAATGATCTCACATTGCTTGTAAACAACGTTTTGGACATGTTTATAAGTAATGAGCAATCCCCTCTTATTGAAGGTTTTGTGAGATGACTTAGACTTATAAATTTCTTTAGAGACTAATCAATTTAGTAATCAAATAATTATAAATCTCTAACTTCACATTTTAACTATATTTTGCGTAACTATAGAAAATTTTTATAGACTATGATTATGCACGTCAAGATTAAAATGTTGCAATTGATATCTTAGATTTTTCTTTCTCCTTAAAATATCGTAGGTAAAATCTTTTTTTTTTTTAAATATGAAATCCATATCATAGGTAAAATCTATCTGGTTTGGTTACATAAAATCAAACTATCTCATCTCACCTCATATAATCATTACAACTTTTTCAAATTTTCACAAAAAATAAAATAAACAATTCAAATTTTTCAAATTTTAAAACAAAACTAATATTAAAAAATTATATTATAATAATATTTTATTCAATTTTTAACAAAATATCTGCATGCGAACTGTTGAGAACGTGTCTCACCACCAAACGTAACTACTCACATGCAATATGTGAAGGAATGTCGGCGTTGCACGCCTAAAACCACTCTGATGCTTAAGTCAGTAAAGAGTAACATACAACTAATTAAGAATTCATTTAAAGATCTCTTTGGGTTACCTGGTATCTATATATATGGGTATTAGGTTGAGTTGGATCAACACTGTAGTTGGATCATGCTCACGTGATACCTATCTCATGGGATGCTTATTAGCTTAGATTATCTCGGAATAATTGGAGTAATCATAAACGCTCTTTGAAACTCTTATCCCTCCATGTAAGGCGGAACATAGAGCCTTGCTGGGCCTCAAACATCCAGCTTGGGCTGTGTGATTGAGACAATTCCCTGTTGGGCCTAAACACTAAATGGACCCTCCAGTTACCTCCACTAATTCCCTTCGCCCCTAGGCATGGGAAATTTCATTTTGCTTTTTACTATAGTGAATTTGCTCTCACAATTCTATGTAAACTATATTTCAGAACACAAACTCTGTTGTTGTTGCCAGTAACTCGGGTTGAACTTTTCAGGCCTTTTAAATACCCACGGACCCATTTTGCATTAAACTCGATGGGCCGCCCTTCTTGTCAAACCATTAGGCTACCTCGCTATCCCATCATACTTTTCACCCCGCCACTTCTAGTTTCCAAGAAATAAGGGTACTGATGACTTACTTCTGACATGGCGACAATTACAGGGTTATGTGCAATGGTTCCCATTCCACTCCATCCCTCTGTCAGGTCACGATGCCTAAGATGGCCAATCCTTCGTATTCAATATACAAATATATTACCTTTGGTTCTTTCACTCCCTCTTTCTGTACTTTCTCTTCTTGCTCGTGCCTTCTTTCTGACTCTCACTCTTGCTTGTCCCTTCTTCGTTACTTGCTTATCACCTTTCACCCTCTCTTCCCATGGCTGAACATGGTAGCATTTCTGCTCGTCTTACCCATGTGCAGTCGCCCCACATTCTTGATGTCCTAACCTACGAAAGTTTTGGGAGGCGTTCAATACTCAGGCAACGGGACTTGGCAGTGATTTGGGAGGAGTATCGTATTCTCAACACAAGGTTGCTAGAAATTCCTTCTTGAGGATGTGTTGAGGACACAAGGGTTTCATAGGCAAGGTCACTCTGACCGTGTCTTTGTTGCTCCAAGGGTTAAGGCTTCCTTTTTGTCACCCTTTGTGCGACATTATGGATCTTCTTCACATTGCTCCTGTTCAACTCCATCCCTTCGCATTGAGGGCCTTTCTCTGCAACTGTATCGTGTTCCGTATGGCTTTGGAGCCCCTTAGGGAGTTTTACCCTGACCTAACTGTTCGAGAATTTCTACCTTTTTATAACTTGTGGCCGTTTGTCAAGGGTAACGCTCTTAGTTTCCGCATGGCGACCTGGAAATTTTTGAACGGCCATTTTTATAACTGCTCGAGGAAGAGGAAGTTGGAAATATTGTTAGAATAGCCTGAGGGCTATTCTCACTCCCTACATGGCGACCTGGAAATTTTTGAAAATGAAGTCCTTAGGCTTCATGATGAGGTATGCCGAGCCCAAAAGGTGAAGGTCAGGGATGATTTTGCATCAATGCTTCTTGAGTCGAAGAGAGACTTTGCTAGGGCTCAACTCTCTTGTGCTCAGAGGAACTTTGAGTCTGAGCGAGGCCGCCTCAATGTCGACCTCCTTGGCTGTACCAGGGAGTTAGACTCTACTCTTGAGGAGCTAGCCCGTTCTCAAGAATGCAATTGCGGGCTAGTAAAGGAGTTGGCATTAGCTATGGAAAAGGACTGCCTTGCCTCACTTGATCTTTTTGAGGTGTAGAGGTCTTTGATAGAGCTTCAGGGGTGACATGAGCAATACAAGGATAGCCGAAAGGACTCTGGCAAAGAGTACTGGATGTTGCAACTGGCCTTTATCACAAAGGACCAATAGTTGACTGAGATAAAGAATGAGTTGGCCGCTGCCTGAGTGGAAGTTGCTTGCTTGCATGCCCAGCTGATTTCGTTCCTTGTGACCTGAGATTGTGCATTCACTTATAGTTCTAGTGCTGGTATCTTGAGGCTCAAGTCTCGTTTGATTACTGACCCTTCTACCGGCCTTGCAGCTTTGGATCGGAGTCTATTTCACCCTGACGTGGCTACTCGCAATCAAGCTGACACATTTGACTAGGCTGAAATGTCAAATGCCTTCAGAGAAGTCCCTCTTTTGCAACCGCCAGCTGGAGGCGATGGCACCTAATCTCCTTTAATATACCCATGTACTCCTATACTTCAAACTGTTGTTTGCTTCAGACTTTGTAATAATGATTCTTGTGTAATATGTTTTGGATTATTTGCTGCTTATTTGTGCTTTTGTTTTAGCCATAATTACCTTTTCTTCTTGTTTTACTTGCGCCTTCATTGTGAATATCAATGATTTTTGTTTAAAGGGTGGCATCGGCTTTCATGCTTGCGCTTCCTTATGAAGGAGGGACACTTTGTTGCCCACCGCGCTCATTTTGATTGACACTATGAGCTGCTAAGACTCACCATAGGCATTTAAGGGTGGCATGGTTTGATGACCTCCACGCCCTTTTTATATGGTACCGCAAGCTACTAAGGCTTATCATAGGTGCTTAAAGATGACATGGTCTGATGACCTTCATGCTCTTTTTTCATGGCACTACAAGCTGCTAAGGCTTACCATAGGTGTTTAAAGGTGGCGTGATTTTATGACCTCTGCGCCTTTTTTTTCATGGCACCGCAAATTGCTAAGGCTTATCATAATTGTTTAAGGATGGTGTGGTCTGATGACCTCCACATCTATTTTACATGGCACCGCAAGCTGCTAAGACTTGTCATAGGTGTTTAAGGATGGCGTGCTTTGATAACTTCCGCCATAGGTGTTTAAGGGTGGCGTGGTCTGATGACCTCCGCGCCCTTTTTACATGACATCGCAAGCTACTATGGCTTGTCATAGATGTTTAAGGGTGGTGTGGTCTAATGACCTCCGCGCCCTTTTTTCATAGCACCGCAAGCTGCTAAGGCTTGTCATAGGTGTTTAAGGGTAGCGTGGTCAAATGACCTCTGTACCCTTTTTTTTCATGGCATCGCAAGTTGCTCAGACTTGTCATAGGTGCTTAAGGGTGGCATGGTCTGATGACTTCAGCGCCCTTTTTACATGCACGCTAGATTTAGTAAGAATACTCACGTTGAGGTACTTTATCATGTGGAAAGATGATAATAAAAGGGAAAGGTGATGACAAATGGAATTTTAATAAGTAAATGTAGTGAATGTAAATGAAACAAATGACACCACTATGGGTAGAATTTCTCTAAGTGTTCCGCGTTCCATGGGAGCAGTAACTCCTTGCCCTGGCTGTCTTTTAGGTGGTTGGACCCTGGCCTGTTGTTTGCTATTACCACATATGGTCCTTCCCATCGGGGTCCCAATTTGTCGTCTTCTTTTCAAGACCAGATCCCATATCTTGAATGTCCTAGGCTTTACTCTCTTGTTGAAATATTGCTCGGCCTTAGCCTTTTCGTGTAACATCCTTGCTTCCTCTATTTCCCTTTCCTCTTCCAATAGGTTGAGGTATTCTTCCATTACTTTGTTGTTTCGGGGCGTTTAGAAGTGGAGTGCTCAGAAACTTGGCAGTCCTATCTCGATTGGGGGACCGCCTCGCACCTATATGCCGACATGAATAAGGATTCCTCCGTAGGAGTTTTCATCGAGGTTTTGTATGCCCATAGCACTCTGGAAAGTTCTTCTGCCCACTCTCTCTTTTTCTACGTGAGCCTCTTCTTTAGTATTGAAAGCAATGCTTTATTTTTAGCCTCTACTTGTCCGTTTGCTTGCAGATGACTGCCTTTTCCCACTTTGTGAAATAATCCACTGTGAAGATCATGAACTTCATGCCTCCTCTCCCTGGAGGGAAAGGTCCAACCAAATCCAAGCCCCACTGGGCAAAGGGCCAGGGTGCGGTCATGGAAGTTATCTCCTTTGGAGGGGCGTGAGGCACCGGTGCGTATGTTTGACATTTGGTGCACTTTCTAGTAAACTCTGGGGCATCCATTAGTGCGTTGGTCCAATAGTACCCGGCCCTTACCGCCTTCTCTTAGTTAGGGCCTTTATGCTAGAATGGTTCTTGCATATTCCTTCATGTATTTCAGCTAGGATATATTGTGCCTCCTGTGGAAAGATGCATTGTAATAACAAGATTGAAAAGCCCCTTTTGTAAAGGATCCCATCGATGAGCATAAATCTCGCCGTTCTTCTCCTTATTCTCCTCGCCTCTTCATGTCCTTTGAGTAATTTACCTATGTCCAAATACTCGACCACATCGCCAACCCATTCGGGAATGTTCGAGCCTAAGATGCCCACCTCCTTCCCAATGGCTGGGACCTTGATGACCTTCTTTCTACTTGCCATGGGAGGGGCGTTTCTTCCACTATTTCGTTATCCCCTCGGGGTATTTGAGATATATTGAAATATGAAAAATGATTGCGTGCCTCCCAGACCCCAAGCTAAATACTTTTTCAACTTTTTCCCCTTAGCGGTGTATAGACCCAGCACATGGTTCACCACTACTTGTGAACCTGACTTTACATCCACCTCAGCTGTTCTAATCATTGCGGATATTGAAAGCCCTGCCACTAGTGCTTCGTATTCTGCCTCTTTATTGGTCACTTTGAACGTTAAGGTTGCCATGTAATGACGTTCTTGATTGTCGGGACTGAGCAAATGCTTTCCCAAACTTCCGTCTGCTCGTAGGAAGAACCATCTATGAAGAGTAACCATGGCTTCCCTATCAAAGTTACCACATCTTCTTAGGAAAATCTCAAAAATTCTGCCACAAAGTTCGCCAATGCTTGCCCCTTTACTGCCTTCATTGGCAGATATTCTATGTCAAACTCGCTTAGCTCGATCGACCAACCTACGAACCTTCCTGAGCTGTCTAGTTTTCGCAATGCCTTTGCCAATGGGCTCTCTGTGAGCACCCTTACTGCGTGAGCTTGGAAGTATCGGCAAAGCCTCCTAGCCGTCGTCACCAAAGCGAAGGCTAACATCTCCACTCATAGATATCTTACTTCTGCTCCCCTCGAAGCCTGACTTACATAGTATATAGGAAGCTGGGTGACTCCTCCTTCTTTTACTAGGACGGCTGAAACTGCGTGTGAGAAGATCGCTAGATATGTGTAAAGTATGTCGCCTTTCTCTTATTGCTTTAGGAGTGGTGGGTTGGTTAGGTAGTTGCTTTAGCTTCTAAAAGGCTTCATTGCATTCTTTATCCCAAGGGTGCGTCTTGCGTAGCACTCGAAAGAAAGGGAGGCATTTGTTTGTCAACTTGGCTATGAATCTGCTTAGGGCATCTACCCTTCCTGCCAGCCGTTAAGTGTCGTTTAGATTCTTTTGTGACTTCATGTTGAGGATGGCTTCTAATTTTTTGTGTGAGGCTTCAATTCCTCTCTTGGACACAATAAATTCTAAGAACTTTCCTGACTCGACCCCAAATGCACATTTTACTGGGTTCAATTTCATCCTATACTGATGTAGGATTCCGAACGCCTCCCATAAGTAGCTAAGGTGCTGGGTGGGTTCTTTACTCTTCACTAGCAGGTCATCTACATATACTTCCATGGACTTCCCAATCTGCTCCTTAAATATTCAATTGACCAGCCTTTGGTAAGTCACTCTTGCATTCTTCAACCCAAATGGCATGACTTGGTAACAATACGGTCCCTGATCTGTAATAAACGACGTCTTCTATTCGTCTGTCGGGTGCATTCAGATCTAATTGTAGCCTGATTAGGCATCCATGAAACTCAACATCCTGTGACTTGCCGTGGCATCTACGATAACGTCAATATGTGGCAAAGGGAAACTGTCATTTGGGCAACCTTTATTTAGGTCGGTGAAATTCACACATATTCTTCATTTCCCGCCTTCTTCACTAGGACGACATTGGATAACCACTCTAGATAATGGGCTTCCTTGATGAATCCGGTGGTGAGTAGACATTTCACTTCTTCATTAATGGCGGTGTACTTCTCTGCACTGAACGACCTTGTTTTCTGGCATATTGTCTTGTGTGAGAGATCTACGCATAGACAATGTTCAATAACATTGTTGTCTATCCAGGCATCTCCTCATGGCTCCAAGTGAAAACATCTCTATGCTCTATCAACAACTGCTTTAGAGCTTCTCTATCCCCTGGAGGGACTTGGGTTCCGATACGTATGGTAGCGTTGGGGTGGTCGGGGTACAGTATTACTATTTCTAGTGGCTTGTTGGCTTCAGCCTGTTGTAGGCTCTGTTCATCTCTGACCTCCTCGCTTTTCGCTAGAGACACCTTTAAGGGTGGCAGTAAGGGTCGTACCGAGGTCTCTTGAAAGCGGTTCTTGCTTCTACTTGCGATGGCACACACCTCGTTTTGATTGCTCTTTAATTATTGTACATAACATTCTCGCTCAAAAGCTTGTTCGCCCTGTGCTTCGCCCACCATGCCATTAGTTGGGAATTTCATTTTGAGGTGGTAAATGAATGTGACCTCCTTGAGATTATTGAGCGTTTGCCTCCACAATATGGTGTTATAGGAGGATGGGGCCTTTACAACCAAGAAGTCAGTCATGGTGGTTGTCATCCGCATCCTCGTCTTGGCAGTCAATGGGAGAGTAATGGCATCTATTGATTGTATTGTATCTCCGAAAAAACCCTTCAGCGGTGTTAGGGAGGGTCTTAGTTTGTTGGTGCTAATACCCATCCTAGTGAAAGCCTTCTAGAATAGTATATTCGCTGAGCTACCGTTGCCGATTAGTATCTTCTTGGTCATATAATTGGCCACTATAAGAGTAACTACTAAGGCATCATTGTGTGGGTATAACACCCCTTCTCAATCTTCCTCCCCGAAGGATATGACTACCTGAATGTCAAGCTTTTGATGCTTGGGAGCCCTATCTATCACATATATCTCCTCATACATTGCCCTCCGTGCATGTGCCTCCTGACTAGATGTGGATAGGCCTCCTCTAGCGAACCCCAACTATTGTCCGAATCTCCCCTATGGGTGCCCTATTCTGAATCTCTCCTATAGGCGCCCTTTTCCTATCACCCTTTGGGGTGACTTATCCCTATTGTCCCTATGGGCATCAGTTCGGTATAGTTGTAGCCAGTCGAGACTATTACTCCTTCTGGAATCGCGTCTAGACTCATGGCGCTTTTGGGCTTTCAACATTCTGCAACCATCCGCTCCAACTCTCCTGTTGCCGTCAGCTTAGTCACCCTTTTTTAATAGTTGTGCAATCTTTAGTCCAATGTGACCCTGTTTGATGATATTTGTAGTAACGACTGCCTGTCCTAGCTTGACATTGTTGTTTTCCTTCTCATCTTCTTACACACTCAAATTGTTGTGTATCAATCTAGGATTGTGCTCTAGCCGTCTTTCTTTTCTTCTATCCTGATGACTTGATCCTGGCTTCCTATCAACCTATGCGTTCCTCCGTTCAGTCTTGTTTTATTTTTTTCTTGGATCCACCAACGCTTGTAAGATATCTTCGACAATAACAAAATCATCTGTCCTATTCATGAATTCCCTCAGGGTGGAAGGAGTCTTCCTAGCTAGTTCAGCCATGAAGGGATTGCGTGGCCAAATCCCACCTAGGAGGGCAATGAGGGTGATCTTCTTGTTCTGGTCATTCGTTGTTAGCCTTTCCTTGTTGAAATAGGTAAGGTAGGCTTTCAGGTTCTCATCTTCTTTCTGTTTGACCGTTAACAGATAGGCGACTGGGCATCGACTTCTCCTGCTGGGCATGAATTGTGTCAGGAACTGTTGAGGACGTGTCTCACCACTAAACATAACTGCTGATTGAGTTGAATTATTGCATTTTTAATGCTTTTTGAACCAATATGTATTAATTCTTTCATTACTTTATCATTGGTTTTATATGGAAAAATGAATAAATCAAAGTTGTGATTTTAATTGATTAAAAGCATGAATTTCTGCTCTAATTTTATCAACTGCCAATTAATATGGGTTATGGTACATTTCGCTCGAGCGGCGGCTTCTGGCCGCTCGAGCGAAGTCAGGCAGATTCAAACGCTCGACTTCCGCTCGACAGTGGGCTCGAGCGAGATGTGGGAAAAGAGATCGCTCGAGCGGAGCCAAATGCCTCCGCTCGAGCGAATTCAGGCAGAGTCGAACGCTCGATGTTCGCTCGACAAGCCGCTCGAGCGAATTTAGGCAGAGTCGAACGCTCGATGTTCACTCGACACTCCGCTCGAGCGAATATCGCATTTTTACAGATCATGGTTCATTCCGCCGTTAGAGTATATATATGTTTTCTTTACATCTTAGGACGACGCTTGGGCTGAAAAACTCGGTTTTTGAGTAGAGAAACATTTAGAATTCATTTTTCCTTTGATTTTCGTTCAGATTCGAAGAGGAGGATTCATTCAATCGATCATTCACGCAGCTACACAATTTCCACTGGATCATTCACTCACACTGCAGTAGATTGAAGAACTCCTTGAAGGGTCCAGTTGCCACTGCAGCTCAGCCTCCTCCACCACTTCGAATCTTCATCTCCATTCAACTGGCTTGATCTTTTCAATTCCCTACTTACTATTTCATTTCAGTTTTGAGTTTCTGAATTATTTTAGAGAATTTTGATTTAGACGTTTGAGAAATTTATTTGTTATTCATTCAATTCATGTTATTTATTTTTATCGTTTCGTTAAACTTTCATTTTAGTAGTGATTACAATTACGGTGGTTTAATTTGAGAATTTGTGATTTGAACATAATGATGAACCCTAGAACATTGATTTTGGGGCTTTTCAATTTCAGTGCATGTTTTGTCAAATACTTCCTAATTTAGTTTGATTCTTAATTTAGTTTTGTCAATTTCTGAGTTTAATCTATTAGTCCTTTACATTCCGATCCGACAATCAAAATCCAAAAAAAAAAATGAATCTGGTCCAAGACTAGTGTCCTCTCCCATCCATTGCACATACCATCATTTTATTTTCTCTTTGTGAAGTTTTTCACCTTTTTCAACGAGTTTGATTTCTAAGTAACTTTCCCTGAGTAGAAGATCTAGGAATTTATTCCTAATTATTACACGACATCCTCCTGCACTTGGGATAGTTTTAGTGCTACTCATTTTTGAGTGAGTCAAGTTTTTGGCGCCGTTGCCGGGGAAAGTATTTTAGCTTAAATTTAAACTCGTTATTTTTGTTATGCTCTTTACACTGATGTTTCATGTCATGGGTGAGGGACAGTTCAAATAGGTTGCATAAAGTCATGTCGAGTGTTGAGAGTAGTATACACAGTTTGGAGATAGATAGCTCTTCTGTCTTTTCTATTAGTGAGTCAGGTGAGGAAATTGAAATTGAACCAGAAAACATGGCTGCACCTGCACCACGCACTCTCAAGGATTATTTGCAACCCACTCGCACCACTACACCATCATGCATAGTTTTACCTGAAAATGCATCTAATTTCTCTTTTAAGCATGGCATGATGTCAGTGATACCTCAGTTCCACGGGATGGATTCTGAGAGCCCTTACCAGCACTTGACAGATTTTGAGTTGGCTTGCACTACTTTTATCACTAGGGCTGTTACTGATGTATTCATTAGACTTCGTTTGTTTCCTTTCTCTTTAAAGGATAAAGCGAAGATTTGGTTTAATTCTTTGAGACCTAATTCTATTTCTAGTTGGTCTGATATGCAGCGTGAATTCTTACAAAAAATTTTTCCTTTTCAGAGAACTCAGTTTTTGCAAGAGCAAATTAGTCAGTTTAGTCAGAGACCTGATGAGACCTTTCAGGCCAGTTGGGAAAAATTTAAGGATTTGATGAACATCTGTCCACATCATGGTTTTGAATCTTGGAGGTTGGTGAGCTATTTTTACACTGGTCTTACTCCAGAATGCAAGCAGTTTGTTCAGACAATGTGCAATGGGGAGTTCTTCAGCAAGGAACCTGATGAAGCACTATCATTTTTTGACTACCTTGCTGAGAGCGCACAACAGTGGAACACTCGTACTGATCGAGTTCCATTAGCAGCACAGCCACTGAGGGCTATTTCTGGAGGGGGTAGATATGAGCTTAAAGAAGACACCGATGTTCAGGCCCGAATAGCTGCATTGACTAGAAGACTAGAGGTAATGGAAATGGAAAAAGTGAAGGTTGTGAAAGTAGTAGAGGCATGTTCTATATGTGCTGATTCAACCCATAAGACCCAAGACTGCCCGATTATGCCAGTATTTCAATAAGGTGGGTCTGAGCAGATGCAATCAGCTAACTGGGTTAATAGAGCACAGAATCAGCCTTTCTCCAACACATATAATCCGGGGTGGAGGAATCACCCAAATTTCTCATGGAGAAATGATCAGCCTGGTAGGTCCCCACCACCTCAGCAGCAGCCATTTAATCAGGGTGCTCCTCAGCACCAGTATCCACCATATCAGAATCCTCAGAGCTATCCTTATGTAGCTCCTCCTGGATTTCAGCCTCATGTAGCTGCACAGAGTTCTCAGTCTTCATCATCTGCAAAGAAGACTCTAGATGACAGTATGGCTCAGATGGCCAATACACTTCAGCAATTCATGCAGATTCAGGCCACCACAAATAATCAGAACACTCAGGCCATAAATGAGTTGCGAGGCACTATTAATAAGATGAGCACAACCTTGAGCACCCTAGAGAAAGGACAATTTCCAGCACAGCCTCAGCCTAATCCTCAAGTGTATAGGCAGCAACAACAACAAGTGCATAATGTCTCAGGGGATGTTATTGAGACAGCCAAGGCAGTTCTTACTTTGAGAAGTGGGAAGGAAGTTCCCTAACCAGAGATGCCTATAGACACACAGGTAGTTGGTCCTACACTGGAAGATGTAACAGAAAATGATGAAGTTGAGAAAGAACCAGAGGTAGTAAGATCAGAGCTGAAGAAGCCTGTGAGTGCAGATGTTGAGACTAGTAAGGGATACCAACCTGTGGTTTCCTATCCTCAGAGATTGGCAGCTGGCCAAAAGAACAAGTATCACACGGAGATTGAAGAGATTTTCAAGCAAGTGAAGATCAATATTCCACTTTTGGATGCCATACAACAAGTGCCTTCATATGCAAAATTTTTGAAGGACTTGTGCACAATGAAGAGGAAGCTGAATGTCAAGAAGAAAGCTTTCCTAACGGAGCAAGTTAGTGCATTGATATTGAGTGAGACTCCTCAGAAGTTTGGAGATCCTGGCTCTCCCAACATTTCCATTATGATTGGTGAATCACGCATTGGGAGAGCTTTACTTGATTTGGGGAGTAGTGTGAACTTGCTACCGTTCTCAGTATATGAGCAGTTGGGATTGGGTGAGTTGAAAAAGACCTCCATCATGCTACAGCTGGCTGACAGATCCGTTAAGGTACCGAGGGGTATTGTAGAGGACGTGTTGGTCCAGGTGGACAAATTCTACTACCCAGTGGATTTTGTGGTTCTTGACATGCAGCAACCGGTCTCTACTATTTATCAAGCTCCTGTCATCCTAGGAAGACCATTTCTAGCTACATCAAATGCATTGATCAATTGCAGAAGTGGAGTTTTGAAGCTTACCTTTGGGAACATGGCACTTGAGTTGAACGTTTTCAACGCTTGCAAGATGCCAGCACATTTTGATGACACAAGCGATCTGAATGCTGTGGAGAGTTTGACACCAACAGATTTTATTTGCTCAACTTCTCCATTCTCTGATGATGATTATATTTTTCAGACACCTGAATTTTTACTTGATGAGAAAATTGATCATATCAATGAAGATGACTTTGATTTTTTTGATTGTTTTGCAGATTCATCTTTACCACTTGAAGTACAATTTGCGGGAGCAAGATGGAAACCCCAGTTTGAAGCTCTACCACCACCAGACATGCTTAAATCTTCAGAGGAAGAAGTTTCCCAGTTGGAACTAAAACCACTTCCTCAAGATTTGAAGTATGTGTTCCTTGGTCCTGAATAAGGCACTTTTCCGGTGGTCATTTCCTCAAAGCTAAATCAGAAGGATGAAGCCCAGTTGATTGAAGTATTAAGGAAGCATCAAGGCGCAATTGGTTGGACAATAGCTGACATCAAAGGCATTGATGCCGCTGTATGTACCCACAGAATCCATCTTGAAGACAATGCTAGACCAGTTTGTGATGCTCAACGTAGGCTCAATCCTACCATGAAGGAAGTTGTGAAAGAGGAGGTGCTTAAACTACTCGCAGTGGGTATCATTTATCCCATCTCAGACAGTAAGTGGGTAAGTCCAACTCAAGTGGTACCAAAGAAATCTGGTTTGACTGTCATAAAAAATGATAAAAATGAGTTGATTCCAACTAGAATGGTTACTGGCTGGAGAATGTGCATTGACTATAGAAAACTTAACTCAGCCAGTAGGAAGGATCATTTTCCTTTACCATTCTTGAATCAAATTTTGGAAAGAGTAGCTGGTAATGCATATTATTGTTTCTTGGATGGCTATTCTGGTTATTATCAAATTGCTGTAGCACCTGAGGATCAGGAGAAAACCACTTTCACCTGTCCTTTTGGCACTTTTACTTTTACTAGAATGCCTTTTGGTTTGTGTAATGCTCCAGCTACTTTTCAGAGATGCATGATGAGTATTTTTTCTGATATGATTGATGACATTTGTAAAATATTCATGGATGATTTCTCTGTTTTTGGAAAATCCTTTGAGAGTTGTTTGCATAATTTGGCACGTATTCTCCAGAGATGTGAGGAAAAAAATCTTTTATTTAATTGGGAGAAATGCCAATTTATGGTCACTCAGGGCATTGTATTGGGGCATATTGTTTCTTCTGAGGGTATAAAGGTTGACAAGGCAAAGATTGAATTAATATCTAAACTTCCTATTCCTAGGACAGTTAGGGATATTCGTTCTTTTCTTGGTCATGCTGGCTTTTATAGGCGGTTTATTCAAGGGTTTAGTTCTATTGCAAAACCTTTGTGCACTCTTTTACAAAATGATATTGAATTTGTTTGGACTGATGAGTGCCAAAAATCTTTTGATACCCTTAAGAAATCGCTTACCACTGCACCTATTGTGCAACCTCCTCAGTGGGATCTTCCCTTTGAGATTATGACAGATGCCTTAGGAGCTGTTTTGGGGCAGCGGGTGGATAATAGTCCATTTGTGATTTATTATGCTAGTAGAACCTTGAATGATGCCCAGAAAAATTAAACCACTACTGAAAAAGAATTGCTTGCAGTGGTTTTTGCACTTGATAAATTTCGGACTTATATTCTTGGTTCTCCTGTTACTATTTTCACTGACCACTCTGCTCTTAAGTATTTGTTGGCTAAGAAAGATGCAAAGCCACGCTTGATTCGCTGGATTCTATTACTTCAAGAGTTCAACATCAACATTAAGGACAAGAAAGGAGTTGAAAACGTGGTAGTTGACCACCTCTCTAGATTGTCATTATCTCCTTCTTCAAATGTCAGCCTTCCTCTTGATGATAGTTTCCCGGATGAGCAGCTGTTTGTGGTTGATAGAGCTCCCTGGTATGCTGACATAGTCAATTATCTGGTGACTGAGAGAATGCCTTCTGAATGGTCCACCCAAGAGAAGCGTCGGTTTCTCTCTGAGGTACGACACTTTTATTTTGATGATCCATATCTTTTTAAATATTGTTCGGACCAATTGATTCGAAAATGCATTCCTGATGATGAGTTTTCTTCTGTTTTGAGAATTTTGCAAAGCGGTTTTTACTGGCCTTCCATGTTTAAAGATGCTTATAATTTTTGCAAGGCTTGTGAGCCTTGTCAAAAATTGGGATCCATTAGCAAAAGAGACATGATGCCTCTTTCCCCTATTCTGACTTTAGAAATTTTTGATTGTTGGGGAATAGACTTCATGGGACTTTTTCCGGTTTCTTTTGGAAACACATATATTCTTTTAGCTGTGGATTATGTTTCAAAATGGGTGGAGGCCATTGCTTGAAAAAAAATGACCATCATGTTGTCCTGAAATTTTTGCAATATTTGTTTGCTCGTTTTGGCATGCCAAAAGTTATTATAAGTGATGGGGGTTCTCATTTTTGCAACAAACCATTTTCTACACTTGTGAAGAAATATGGTATTACACACAGAGTTTCTACCCCTTATCACCCTCAAACAAATGGGCAAGCTGAATTGGCAAACAGAGAGATAAAAATTATTTTAGAGAAAACCATCAAGCCTAATAGGAAAGATTGGTCGGTTAAACTTCTTGATGCTTTGTGGGCTTATAGGACAGCTTTTAAAACAAATCTAGGGATGTCTCCTTATCGATTAGTTTATGGTAAAGCTTGTCATTTACCTGTTGATATTCAGCATCGAGCTCTTTGGGCCATAAAACATGTTAACATGTCACTTGATGAAGATTCAGGGTTGAGAAAATTGCAGATCAATGAATTGGATGAAACTCGTCGGAATGCTTATGACAACGCTCAGATTGCAAAGGAACGCATGAAAATTCTGCATGATCAGAAAATTCATCCAAAGCATTTCACACTTGGCCAGGAAGTTCTTCTTTACAACTCTCGCTTGCACATTTTTCCTGGAAAGTTGAAATCCCGATGGAGTGGGCCGTACATTGTAAAGACCGTTCATCCTCATGGTGCGGTAGACATTGTCAATCCGAAGAATGGTAATAGCTTCACTGTCAACGGACAACGTCTAAAGTCATTTCTGAAGGTCTTTGATCCACATGAAGAGATCTTGCTTGTGCAAGACCCCAGGGAAGTGTTTTGATTTGCTTCTCCTTCTTTATAGTTTTCTTTACTTGCTTTATTTGTATTTGTTCTTTTGCTTTGATTTTATATTTCATGTTGATTATTTGTTTTGCTTGCTTAGTTCTGTGCACTTTCTTTTCTTTCGTTCGACTCATTGAGGACTATGTCTCTCACTAGTTGGGGGGTAGCATGTGTGCACAGTTTAAAAAAAAAAAAAAGAAGAAGAAAAGATAAATAAATAAAAAAAAAGATTTGTGAAATTTGAGCATCCTGGTGGAGTAGTTGAGTGGGATCATTTGTGAAGATTTATTTTCAAGCTTAAACATAGAGCATGATTTTTGATGCATCATATTTTGTTGATATGTGGCTTGAAACACCGGGATGTTATGTTTATTGAGATGAAACTTGATAAAATTTTTATAGAACGAAAGGTAAATTTTGAAGGACATTTTGCACATGCTTACGATTGTAGTGTTTCTTATTTACCATTCATTGATTTAACACTGGAGAAGTAAACTGTAGGACTACCGAGTCATGCCAAAAAAAAAAAAAGAGAGAAAAGAAAAGAAAAGAAAAGAAAAAAGGATTTGAAAAGAAAAGAAGAAAAAAAAAACAAAAAGAAAAGAAAAAAAAAACTGAGAGGAAAGGAATAAAGGCAACTTAGTGAACTTTCCTAAGTAAAAAGGGCTAGAAACAGTTACCCAAGACTTTGGGGGTTGAGTGTCCAACCTTTAAAAACAGACCTGGCGTGAAAACTGCTAGACCCTTGGGCTTTGAGGTAGTTAGAATCAGCAATGATTAATCTTAAGGTTGAAAAATCCTATGGCAAATCATGGCTAGTAATAAGGAACACACAACCGGTCTAGCTCCACACACACATTTGAGTTCTGAGACATTTGCCTTAATTCTATGTATGTGAAAGATTGTTAAGATAGTCTTGGTGGGTATAACCCTTGGGGGTTGAGTAGTAACGTGTCACTTTTGTGAGAATTCAGAATTGTGTTTGATTGTTTTTGTTTGAATTTCGATCTTTATGCAATATTCATCTCAATTAATTTTCACTATTTTGCTCAAGGATTAGCAAAATGCTAGTTGGGGGGTGTGATTGAGTTGAATTATTGCATTTTTAATGCTTTTGAAACTAATATGTATTAATTCTTTCATTACTTTATCATTGGTTTTATATGGAAAAATGAATAAATCAAAGTTGTGATTTTAATTGATTAAAAGCATGAATTTCTGCTCTAATTTTATCAACTGCCAATTAATATGGGTTATGGTACATTTCGCTCGAGCGGCGGCTTCTGGCCGCTCGAGCGAAGTCAGGCAGATTCAAACACTCGACTTCCGCTCGACAGTGGGCTCGAGCGAGATGCGGGAAAAGAGATCGCTCGAGCAGAGCCAAATGCCTCCGCTCAAGCGAATTCAGGCAGAATCGAACGCTCGATGTTCGCTCGACAAGCCGCTCGAGCGAACTTAGGCAGAGTCGAACGCTCGATGTTCGCTCGACACTCCGCTTGAGCGAATATCGCATTTTTACAGATCAGGGTTCATTCCGCCGTCAGAGTATATATATGTTTTCTTTACATCTTAGGACGACGCTTGGGCTGGAAAACTCGGTTTTTGAGTAGAGAAACACTTAGAATTCATTTTTCCTTTGATTTTCATTCAGATTCGAAGAGGAGGATTTATTCAATCGATCATTCACGCAGCTACACAATTTCCACTGGATCATTCACTCACACTGCAGTAGATTGAAGAACTCCTTGAGGGGTCCAGTTGCCACTGCAGCTCAGCCTCCTCCACCACTTCGAATCTTCATCTCCATTCAACTGGCTTGATCTTTTCAATTCCCTACTTACTATTTCATTTCAGTTTTGAGTTTCTGAATTATTTTAGAGAATTTTGATTTAGACGTTTGAGAAATTTATTTGTTATTCATTCAATTCATGTTATTTATTTTTATCGTTTCGTTAAACTTTCATTTTAGTAGTGATTACAATTACGGTGGTTTAATTTGAGAATTTGTGATTTGAACATAATGATGAACCCTAGAACATTGATTTTGGGGCTTTTCAATTTCAGTGCATGTTTTGTCAAATACTTCCTAATTTAGTTTGATTCTTAATTTAGTTTTGTCAATTTCTGAGTTTAATCTATTAGTCCTTTACATTCCGATCCGACAATCAAAATCTAAAAAAAAATGAATCTAGTCCAAGACTAGTGTCCTCTCCCATCCATTGCACATACCATCATTTTATTTTCTCTTTGTGAAGTTTTTCACCTTTTTCAACGAGTTTGATTTCTAAGTAACTTTCCCTGAGGAGATGATCTAGGAATTTATTCCTAATTATTACACGACATCCTCCTGCACTTGGGATAGCTTTAGTGCTACTCATTTTTGAGTGAGTCAACTGCTCACATACAATATGTGAAGGAATGTCGACATTACACGCCTACAACCACTCTGATGCTTAAGTCAATGAAGAGTAACATACAACTAATCAAGAATTCAATTAAAGATCTCTTTGGGTTACCTAACATCTATATATATAGGCATTAGGTTGAGTTAGATCAACACTGCAGTTGGATCATGCTCACATGATACCTATCTCAGGTGATTTTTATCAGTTTAGATTATTCCTGAATAATTGGAGTAATCATAAACACTCTTTGGAACTCTTATCCCTCCATGTAAGGCGGAATATAGAGCCTTGTTGGGCCTCAAACCTCCAGCTCAGGCCACGTGACTGAGACAATTTCCTATTGGGCCGAAACACTAAATGGACCCTCCACGAACTAAAGTTAATTTGCACATTAGACAATGATGGCTAATTATGATTTTTGGTATGTGACGATGATAACTACATCTTTTTATTTTTTTTTATTTTCATAGAACTTAATCCTTGGAAAAAGGATTTTGAGAATATGGAAATCGAAGAAACAGAGTTATTGAAAGATCACTTTTCTTTACTCATCAAAGTTGTGAATTAAATGAAAAAAATAATGCTACTATACCCCTCCATTTTGCCCCTTCATTTTGATCACTCAAATATTTAATTTATTTTAAAATTTTTTCTTTTAATTACTGATTAAAAAAGTGATTATTAATGTATTAATATCTTTTTTATATTTTTTTAAAAATGTTCAAAAGTATTAAAAAAATAGAATTTTGCCTAGAGGGCATGTCCATCCATCACTGCTGGGCGGCAACTAGTAGCACTCAAACATGTGGAAAAATGTTTTTGATAAAGAAAAATTAACTTAACCACAATTAACGAACTTGCCCTCTTGTACTTTAATACCTAGAAATAATTCGAGCCTTTGATGAAAACTTAACCTTTAAATTTCCATTGTGGGCTAATATGGAGTATGGGGTTAAACCCTTTTTTTTTTGAATCTTGAAAGGCCATTCTCATTAGTCATTTTACTGGTCCAAAAAGCCGAATACCATAATCCAAGACCCAATATTTCGTCACATAAGCTCATATATCCATTAACGTACTTCAAGGCCTAATAGTTTATATCTTAGGTCCATATCTATACTATTCTAAGGCGTTTGTTATTGATCATGAGAAATGATAATTATAGTCGTAAGTGCATAAATACTGTGTAATTATTTTTAGAAAATGAATAAATATGAGACCCACATGAAAAGAAATTAATTTTTTAATTATAGACTCTACTCTTTTTCAAAGTGACTGTACGGCACTTAAGCGCTCCACCATTGTATATAATATTACTCATAATCAATTCCAAGCCTCAATCCAAATGTTATAATTCTTTGACCCAAATTGATATTCTTTTGTTCTCGAATTAAACCTCAGTCAAGTGTCATATTTCGCCGATTAATTGCATATTTGGGATGTATTGTCAGATTAATTGCATTTGTTAAAAACCGATTGAGATGAGATACACTAGTGTATTTCGCCGTTTGGATATACAGAAAAAACCAACCGTACAGTTAAGATGAGGTACTCCCGGTATCCAAACCTGGCGACATGGCAACTCATTTGCAAATTTAGGTTTTAGAGTTGGGGGGCCGCTGAGAGCGCCAGGAGTTCTCGATTTTACTCTGATGGGAGTAGTTTGCCGGCTTTGTTGAAAGGAAGCTTGACTTTGGAGAAAGCATAATTGCATATTTGAGGTGTAAATGGAAAATCCTTTTACTCATGGTTTTTTTTTTTGTTGGTGTATTGGCATTTGTTTGGTTTGGAGTTTGGTACCACCATAATGTGAGGCGTGAAATGATGGGGCCATTGGTTTCTGAGAATAAAAAGAAGGAAGAAAAAGAAATGGACAAATCCTGAAATGGAGTTAAATAACAAAATGACCAAAATCCTAAATGACTCAAGGTAACATAAGAAACAACAGTGACACGAAGCAGTTCATAATCTCCCATGCCCTGTGTGATAAATGTGTCAACTATTTATGTCTTCAATCGTTACTAACTCATCTTCATGCAGATTTTAATTCACGTGATAAGCAGTAGCCCTTATATGATCAATGAAGTAATGAGAACCTGCAGTGCTTTAAACGACATCCCAGCAGTTCAATAAACGGCACCCTATGCAGTGCTTTAAATGGTGCTGTCTCACTTAAAGCATGGGATGAAGGAGAGACGTCCGATTGATCTTTACTTCATGTATATATATGTGCTTATCGTGTTAGGGTTAAGAGAGTGATTCATTTTGTACAGAGGTCGTCTGAGAGTTTGGGTGAGTCCGAGTGAAAGAAAGAACTAGGGTTTGAGAGGGAAAAAGAAAAGCCAAAATCTTGTGGCTTTTCTTGACTTCGTTGTAGTTCTATCTTGTACAATGGCATTTTGGCCTTGAAGATTCATCAATAAAGTGATCTCTGAGGCTGTTCCTGCTGTGGATGTAGGCCATTAGGGCCGAACTACGTAATCTCTGTTTGTATCTTCTTCTTTATTATTTCCGTGCATATTTTCTTGCTTATTTACAGATTTATTTACTTATCTTGTCATCCTGTTATCCTGTTATCATTATCCTATCATTTGTATATCTCAACTGAGTTTCAGCTTTAATCAGTATCATATCATATTGAGATTCCTGAGTTAAGTTCTGTTTTGAATCTGTATATATATATATATATATATAAATTGTCATATTGAAACATTGGATTGGATTTTTGTATTGGGAATCTTTGGATATTATTGTATATTCGGGTTTTAAACACAACAAGTGGTATCAAGAGCTTAGGTTCTATGGGGACCATGATATTTGATGTTGAAAAGTTCACGGGGGAAAATGATTTTGGTTTGTGGAGGATTAAGATGAGGGCTCTGCTAGTCGAACAGGGCTTGCAGGATGCCCTCACTAGTGATAAAATGGGCTCTTCCTCGAAAGAGGAAGGGAAGGTGAATGTCCAGAGGGACATTCTCCAAAAGGCCCATAGTGCTCTGATCCTTTCTCTAGGAGACAAGGTATTAAGGGAAGTAGCTAGTGAAGAAACTGCTGCTGGTATCTAGTTAAAGCTTGAACATCTCTATATGACAAAATCCCTAGCAAACAGATTATATAAAAAGACTAGGTTATATGCTCTTAAGATGTCTTCTGGAACCTCAATAGGAGAATATCTGGATACCTTTAATAAGATTATATTAGACCTAGCTAATATAGATATTAAGGTGGAGGATGAGGATCAAGCAATCCTCTTATTGAGTTCTTTAGACTCCTCATACCAGAACCTTAAGGAGACCATGATGTATGGTAGAGATGCAATATCTCTAGATGAAATGCAATCTGTACTTCATGCTAGAGAATTACAAAATCAAGAAAATACCAAACAAGAACATGGAGAGGGTTTCTCTGTTAGGGGAAGACCAGAAAAGAGAGGCAAGAAAGGCAAAACAGAAAACAAGAAATATAGGTCTAAGTTTAAAGGAAAACAGTTAAAATGTTTTCTGTGTCACAAAGAAGGACATTTCAAGAGAGATTGTCCTGATGGAAAAACAAAGATAGGATACAAGAACAAAGATGAAGGGGATGCAGCAGTGGTGTTAGATGGGTATGATAGTGCTGAGGTACTAAATATATCTGATATAGGCCATGAAGGTGAGTGGATATTAGATTCAGGTTGTTCTTTTCACATGTGTCCAAATAGGGACTGGTTTGAAAACTTTTCTGAATTGGATGGTGGGCATGTAATTCTAGGGAATAATAAATCCTGTAAAATCATGGGTATTGGGTGTGTAAGACTAAAACTACATGATGGTATGGAGAGACTTTTGAGGGAGGTCAGGTTTATACCTGACCTAAAGAGAAATTTAATTTCTCTTGGTATGCTTGATAACTCAGGTTACTCTTTTAAGTCTGAATCAGGGGTCCTTAGAATCACTAAAGGTTCACTTACAATTATGAAAGGGGTTATAAAGAATGGCCTTTACACCTTAGTTGGGAAAACAACTATAGGGGAAGCATCCCCTGTACATAATGAAGTTGAGAAAAAATTTGTGCTATGGCACAGGAGGTTAGGGCATGTTAGTCAAAAAGGGGTTTTAGAACTTAAAAAACAGGGTCTGCTGAAAGAGGCAGACCTGGATAATCTACCTTTCTGTGAAGATTGTGTCTATGGAAAGGCTAAAAGGGTTAGTTTTAAAAGGGCAACTCATCTGACTACTCAGACTCTAGATTATGTACATGTTGACCTTTGGGGACCTTCTAGAGTAAGTTCTCATGGTGGAGGGAATTATTTTCTGTCCATCATTGATGATTACTCTAGAAAGGTGTGGATTTACATACTTAAACATAAGAGTGACACTTTTGGAAAGTTTAAGGAATGAAAATCCTTAGTTGAAAAACAGGTAGACAGAAAATTAAAAACCTTAAGAATTGATAATGGGTTAGAGTTTCTGTCAACAGAGTTTAATAATTTCTGTCAAAAAGAAGGGATTCTAAGACACAAAACTGTTAGAGAAACACCTCAACAGAATGGTCTAGCTGAAAGGATGAACAGGGCCATTCTAGAGAGGGTAAGATGCATGTTGTCAAATGCTGGGTTACCTAAAACATTCTGGGCTGAAGCTGCTGCTACAACTGTCCATTTAATTAATAGGTGTCCATCTTCTGCCATAGACTTTAAAACACCACAAGAAATGTGGATTGGGAAACCTCCCAGGTATGATTACCTTAGAATTTTTGGGTGTACAGCCTATGCACATTCAAAAACTGATAAGTTAGACCCTAGGGCACTAAAATGCATTTTTGTGGGATACCCTGAGGGAGTGAAGGGGTATAAGCTATGGATAGACAAACCTAGTAAAAATAAATGTATAATTAGCAGGGATGTGATCTTTAATGAATCCCAAATGGCTCGGGTACAGAATACAGAAATAGTACAAAGACCTGGAAACACAGAGGGAAATGTACAGGTTGAGGTGGAGAGAGGAAACACCTCAACTGGTAGTAATACTGGGGAAGTCAGTAACTCTGAAGACCCAATTTCAGAGGACTTAGATAAACCAGGTCCTGACTCTTACATGTTAGTAAGAGACAGGAAGAAAAGGACTATAAAACCTCCCATTAGGTATGGTCATGCAAAGCTTACTGCTTTTACTTTGACTATTGCTGATGAGGTCATTTATCAAGAACCAAGGACTTATAAAGAGGCCATTGCAAGCCAGGATGCCACTAAGTGGATACTTGCTATGCAAGAAGAAATGGAGTCTTTAAATAAAAATAAAACTTGGGATTTAATTACAAAGCCTGCTGGGGTTAAGTTGGTTGGATCCAAGTGGATCTTTAAAAGGAAAGAAGGCATACCAGGGGTAGAAGGGACTAGGTTTAAGGCAAGACTAGTGGCTAAAGGTTTCACTCAAAGAGAGGGAATAGATTTTAATGAGATATTCTCTCCTGTGGTTAAACATAGTTCCATTAGATTTCTTTTATCCTTTATAGCATATAATGATTTGCACTTAGAACAATTGGATGTAAAAACTGCTTTTTTACATGGAGAATTGGAAGAGATAATTTACATGCAACCCCCTGAGGGGTTTAAAAAAGAAATTAACTCTGATCAAGTGTGTTTGCTTAAAAAATCTCTATATGGCTTAAAACAATCACCTAGACAATGGTATAAGAGATTTGATACTTACATGCTTGAAAATGACTTTAAAAGAAGCTGTTATGATAGCTGTGTTTATTATAAGAATGTTAATGGAATATTAATATATTTGTTGTTGTATGTAGATGATATGTTGGTAGCATGTAAAGATCCTGATTTGATTAAACAGTCTAAGTGCATGTTAAAATCTGAGTTTGATATGAAGGAACTAGGACCAGCTAGTAGAATTTTAGGAATGGATATTATAAGAAATAGACCAGAGAGATGTCTGTTTCTATCTCAAAGAAATTATCTATCTAAAATTCTTAAAAGATTTGGTATGGACCAAATTAAACCTGTAAGCACACCTCTAGGTCAACATTTCAAGCTGTCCACTACTCAAGCCCCTCAAACTGAATCTGAAATGGAGTTTATGCACCAAATACCTTATGCTAGTATGGTAGGAAGTGTGATGTATGCAATGGTCTGTACAAGACCTGATCTTACCTATGCTGTCAGTGTTGTGAGTAGGTTTATGAGTAACCCTGGTAAGGCACACTGGCAGGCTATTAAGTGGCTATTAAGATACATTTCAGGAACTACTGTTTTGGGCTTGAAATATGGGAATAATGTTAAAGAAGGGTGTGAATTGGAAGGGTTTGTAGATGCTGATTATGCTGGCAGTGTGGATACTAGAAAGTCTCTAACAGGATATGTTTTTACTGCTTTTGGGGGGGCTATTAGTTGGAAGTCAAATTTGCAATCTATTGTAGCCTTGTCTACAACAGAGGCTGAGTATATAGCTTTGACAGAAGCTATAAAGGAAGCTATATGGTTGAATGGGATATCACATGAATTGGGTATATTTAAAGGAAATATAACTGTACATTGTGATAATCAAAGTTCTATACACTTGGCTAAAAACCCAGTATTTCATGAAAGGTCTAAGCATATAGATGTTAGGCTTCATTTTGTAAGGGATGTAATTGAGTCTAGAGAAGTTGGAGTGGAGAAAATTCCAACAGAGGAAAATCCCTCAGATATGATGACTAAGTCCTTGCCATTAGCAAAGTTCAAACACTGTTTGAACTTAATTAATGTGAAAACTGTTGGGGTCCCTTAGTAGAGGGACAAAGCAGGAACAACCAAGATGAGAGTAGAATAGGAATGATGAATAAAATATTGTCAAGGTGGAGAATTGTGATAAATGTGTCAACTATTTATGTCTTCAATCTGTTACTAACTCATCTTCATGCAGATTTTAATTCACGTGATAAGCAGCAGCCCTTATATGATCAATGAAGTAATGAGAACCTGCAGTGCTTTAAACGACATCCCAGCAGTTCAATAAACGGCACCCTATGCAATGCTTTAAACGGTGCCGTCTCACTTAAAGCATGGGATGAAGGAAAGCCGTCCGATTGATCTTTACTTCATATATATATATATATATGTGTTTATCGTGTTAGGGTTAAGAGAGTGATTCATTTTGTACAGAGGCCGTCTGAGAGTTTGGGTGAGTCCGAGTGAAAGAAAGAACTAGGGTTTGAGAGGGAAAAAGAAAAGCCAAAATCTTGTGGCTTTTCTTGACTCCATTGTAGTTCTATCTTGTACAATGGCATTTTGGCCTTGAAGATTCATTAATAAAGTGATCTCTGAGGCTGTTCCTGTCGTGGATGTAGGCCATTAGGGCCGAACTACGTAATCTCTGCTTGTATCTTCTTCTTTATTATTTCCGTGCATATTTTCTTGCTTATTTACAGATTTATTTGCTTATCTTGTCATCCTGTTATCATTATCCTATCATTTGTATATCTCAACTGAGTTTCGGCTTTAATCAGTATCATATCATATTGAGATTCATGAGTTAAGTTCTGTTTTGAATCTGTATATATATAGATATATATATATATAAATTGTCATATTGAAACATTGGATTGAATTTCTGTATTGGGAATCTTTGGATATTATTGTATATTCGGGTTTTAAACACAACACCCTGCTTCGTCTGATCCTCAGGACCGAAAAACAGAGGATATACGTAATTCCCACAGTTTTGGCAAATTTGGTGGACCGGGTTTTGAGACTAATTTAGAGTTACTTCTCCACATATGCCCTCCCGTCGCCTTTCACCCGTCATCCGCACCCTCGTCACCATCTCTTTCTTTGCCTACCCCTTTCTTTTTCCACTCCGCCAAACACAGTTATATATACATTTTGCATGAACTGAGGATCGCCAGCACACCAAAAATTAAAAATTAAAAATTAAAAATAAAATAAAAATTAAAAAAAGCACAACAAAGAGTGTTCCAAGTCATTAAAAACCATAAACCAAGTTATACTATACACATCCGAGGGTACGAACTGAACTTGCCTGGGTAGGGTACTCTTTCTAAGTAAAAGCTGGAAAAGGAAAGAGAGAAAACGCAAAAACACTAAAAACCGAGACAAAATTTTTGTGCTACCCCAGAGGAGCGCCTGAAAGAATAGGGTCACCAATAAACGACCGATGCTTTCTATGGGGTGGAATGCTGAGGGAGCGTTTTCTCATTTTGACATTACCAGAAGGCTTTCGCCTCTCATTCTTCTCCATAAACAAAGAGTAAGAACACAGCTCTGACAAAGGCTCACTATTAGTTCTCTGGAAGAGCTCCAGGTTTTGGCGATATTTATCCCCTTGCATATCCAGGGATTCATCCCTACGAACAGGCGCAAGCTTATCCTTGGCCTCATCATCATCTGAACAGTATCCATTCTCCATTATGTCTTGCATTGCCAGATCATCGTACTCTTCATCCGATTTTGTAGACTCCTCATCAACTGAACCGATCTGTATAGCAGAGAAAATGTTTAGTGATTGTTTAAATATTTAAATGTTTAGTAATCTAAATGTTTTTCCCAACTATCTTGACCTGTGCCAGAGCATCAAAATTACAAAGAATGTTTTGTACTTCCTTTTTCTTTTCCTTTTTTTTTTTAAAAAAATTTTTTTTCGGCACAGTTCATAAAGCTTTGCTTATCTGTGTCACAGCCTAAGCCAGGTCACATAATAATTCACTTGTAATTAATCAACGTGTTAAAAGTAATTTAAACACCCATGTATAGGACTTTATTTGATAGAAAAACAAATCCAGCTGACATGCCAGATGTAATTTTTGAGCTGCGGTAGTTCTTCAGATGACTCCAGTTATTCTCTTTAAGTTACAAGATAAACTTATGATTTATATATAATAGACATTAAATCCATACCTCTTCAAGGACCTCTTTGTCATGGTCATCACTTAGATCATCATCAGTAGCTGCCTCGGGTGGATCATCAATTTCTTCATCACTACCATGCACTGAGTGCTCCTCCTTGAGCTGAACAAAAAGATAACAATTAAAAATCCTTGCAGATAGTAGTGTATCTAATCAATTGCTGCAGAAAGTTTTCATTGATCTTATCTATATCACAAAATTCAAAGATGGATCGACTATAACCTTGGATTTTCAATTTAAATTCATTTTGTGTAAATTTCTGGTTGTACTAGAAATAAAGGAAACAAAACTATAATAGGTTTTCTGGAAATGATAAAACGTTTAGAAAATACCTCCTTGGAAGGTCCATCAGACATTCTCGGTGAGCTGCAGCAAGAAGAATAATATCTACTTCCAGTATCAGTACCGTCAGCTCTTGACTCATCAACACTTCCAGCACGACTGGTGCCACCATCACTGGGCCACGCACTGATTCCGTAGAGACCAAACTGAAGATTAACTGGTTCAGCCTTACCAATCTGGGTCACATGGCCCAAAATTGGCTTCCCATTACTATCGACTGAATCTACAGGCCAAGCCTTTGCCACAGATCCATCAGTATTAACGAGAGCCATGAGATGCCTAGAGGAGCCTTTCCTCTGAAGCAGTTGAAACATCCCCTTGGAGGTCAATGAATTGGCAGCACACTGGTTTCTGTACTCCTCGTCAATCACAGTAACAGTGTTTGTGGCAAGATCATACAGGTGTTCCCCTGTGTCACGCCTACGAAGGCAACTGAAAACAGTAGCATGGATGGCTGCTACACTTCTATCAACATTGGTATTGTTTATTTTGGGGACAAGATGCTTGTCAGCCCGCTTGCATAGATAGTCTTGGATTGTTCTGATGTTTCGGATATACTTTACATATTTGTTCTTTGCTGGGTCCAGTGTCATATATTTAGCACGTACTGCAAATCGTTCCAAGTGTTTGTCCTCATTTGTGATGTATATCATAAATGGTATGATAGAAGGATGTTTCTTCATAAGCCCCATCTGCAGATCGGGATTAAAATCATCTGATGTTTAAGAGTAAACATACGGAGATAACTTTTCAGCAAAAAGAGAGGAAGACGACTGATGAAAAAAATATTAGCAGAATATATTTACCACAAAATTAAGGCTCAAGTGAACACCCTCAACAACCACTGATTCTTTTCGCTCTTCCCATGCGGTGATCAGCCGATCAAGACTGTCAATTACCATCTCACTTTGTGCCTTAAATCCTTCAATGGCCATCTGCTTTGGACTAATCAAGTCAGTTGAGCTAAAACCCCCTGGCGAGGATCTAGCCTCAGACTTCTCAGTTGAAGAACCACCAAGTAGTTCATCCTTGGGAAGCGAGTGTGAAATGCCTGCCAATTTTTTAGCTTTCTTTTTGGCCTTTGCTTCTGCAACAGCCACAGGATCCAAGAACTCCCCTGCATGGTAGGTTGAAGCCCATAGTAGAGGGTTTTGCTTTTCGTCTACAAAACTCCTCATCATATGCCGAATAGAGTCGGTTGATATAACTGTTGTGATCCCCAACCTGCTACCCTGCAAGACATCGATGATCTCAGATTTTTAAATCATGTGAACGTAGAGAAAGAAAAGTAAATAAAGCATCTATACATGAGCTTCAAATCTCCAAATCCTTTCTTACAACTTAAATATTATACGCCATTCTACAAAATAAGATGATAACAAACTAGTGTACTCGACGCAAAATACCAGCAATGCTGACAAAGTAGACTTGCCACAGCCACTAGTGCCACACAATAGTACAGTCACAGATTCCTTCCTTTCTCGGATTCTACAACAAGAAATGTAAATCAGGCAGAGCACAATACAATGTAGAAGAAAAATAAGTTAACACTCCTCAAAGTAAATTAACCTCCTTACCATCCATATAAAGGAAATAATCCCGCAATAAAGATAAAATATGATGGTAACAAAGTTATCAGTGGTCTCATTCCTATTTTAGCCGAAGTTTCAGCTTGAGAAAGCAAAATACTACTTTTGCCAAAGAGAACTAGCACAAAGAATCATCAATTAGATGTCGAAGCACATTTAAAATGAGAAGTGTGCAAGTTATCCAAGAAATCTGACAGAAAATGAAGCAGGAGATTTTTGAAATTGATGAAAAATGAATGTCAAGATAATTCATCAAATTTTGGCAAGGTTTCATACGAGCATTGCAAAAAGCTTTCTGCAGTTTTTCCATCTAAACTAACTTTCTCAGCAACTATGCTTTACAGTATCCTACTGTGCAAAATTTTCTCTACATGAAACCTACAAATCCAAAGCCAGAACTAAAAAATAAGCAGCCGTTTAATTCTAAATAAACAGACAACTTCTCATGAAGTACCAATAACAGCCCATGGGGCAAGAACAGCACGGAAAAATTGCAAGTGGGGGCCTAAGGACAAGGTAACACAGCAATTATTGCGTTTGGGATTAGATTGGAAAGGAATAACGAGTGTTTAAAAGGCACTACAACTAATATACATAATTCATTCATAGATGTAGCCATGAATATACTAGCCAATATACTAACATGGTAGCAAAAAAGAACACCAAACATACAAAAAATATGTCAGAGATGCAAGACATCATATCCATTATGTAAACTAGAGAGTCATATAAAGATTTTACATTTTTTTTTATTTTAAATCACACTTCACAAACATAAAACCCCACAGCAGTGAAAGGAATTTATTCAGGGCCAATCTAGACGGGCCAAGAAATTATTAGCAGACAAGTGGAACTGTTTTACAAAAAAAAAAAAATCATGTAATTTATCCCGGCAAATAAGAACTTTGACAAGAATTCAACAGAACCCAATATCCAACAATGCCCATAGGAAAAGGCAACAGCAAGTCTATAATATAAGCAATGCAGAGGACCAAAAATAAAAAATAAAAGAAAATGCATAGTAGCACAACATATGCTACTGACTACACCAACAAGCTACAATGCTAAAAAAAACTAGGAACAGTGAATTCCTTAGATTAGGACAAGTATAGACTCAGGTGAATAAAGGTATGAGATTACAATGTACCTGCATGCCAAAACTAAATCTGCCCTCTGGTTGGGACCCACATACTTATATTCAGCCAGTGCATCACACACAACATCTAGGAAAGTTTTCCTTCTGACAACAACTGTCGTTCGTATTTTGTACAATTCAAATGGTACACTCTTACTTCTATCATCTTTCACTGCAACCAAATGCTTGGGCGCCTCTGTTTTTCCCAAGCAACCACTGGTAGGACAGCCATGATCTACCGAAGCATCCAATGTCAATGTGCTCATTACTTCTGGAAGCAAAGCATCGTTCGAATTTACACTTCTGATCAATTCAAGAACTCGTTGGCTTATCTGATGAGAGGAAATACATTTAACAAAAGCATTATTTACTTAGCAACGCATGGGAGTCAATTGCAATAATTCACCAAAGAAACTCAGTGCTTTAATAAAGAAGTAACTCAATCCTCCAACTCCAAACAATGAAAAAAAAAATGTTAAGCAACGGCTTACCAAGAAACAAAAAATTAAGAGGCAACACTACACCAGGGAATACGTTTGAATTGTGTTCTTATTTCAATATAAACACTTTCCTTGCAACCTAATTTTGCTAAATATTCAAATTGGACACCTGAGTGAACACTAGTATGTATGATCTAACTAATATACATGCAGGCCCGAGATGGATGGCAATAAAACCAAGAAATAACTCCTTCAATTCTGGATTGCACAAAAACAACAACCTGATCTACATATCCATACTTTGAAAGCACAAGTGCAGAAATCGAATTTGGTAAGGATATATCAACAACAGTGGGAAAAAAATAATAATCTTAAAAGAATAATGTGACATAATAGCATAGACAGCCACAGGGCACTAAAGGTGCTTTGAGTAGTAAATAGCATGACAAAAGACCCCTTCAAGTTCTCAATTTGTGCTCAAACTTCGTTGAGAGCCAGAGATAGAGAGGGGGGGTTGGGGGGGAGGCAGAGAAAAGTTATTTTCCACCAAGGAAATTTTTAGTCACGCATTGAATAATTGGATCGCCTATGTTTTCAATCATTAAAAGAATTGAAAATTTACGTTTATAAAACAATAGAGCACCAACGACCCTGGGAGGACAAGATGAGAGAGAGTCTACTAAGTTTGCAAAGCCGATTCATACTCCAACAAACGCCAATGGCTGAACCAAGGATATGTCGGTAAACAGGTCAGGTCAAAGACATTACAAGGACCACATGCAGACCATAAAATAGGATCTTATTAATAAAACAAATTAAAGGAAAGGAAAGGACCAAATCTTCAAGAACAGCATCATGCACTACAGATCAATATAAACTGATGCTCACAAAAAATACCGACTAATACTCATCGATGTAGCCTTGAAAAATAAGAGTATCATTTTAAGGAGATGTTCAACAAACTACTATAATGTTTTTTTTTTTTTTTTTTTTTGGATAAGCAACAAACTACTATAATGTTAAAGACCTTAAAGACAACATACTCAGAAAATTCACAGAAAACATTGCATGCAACCCAAATCAATCCCCGTAAATCACCTACGACGTTACATAAAAGCACAGACACACCAACTAAACACAAACGATAAATAAAAGAAACTTAGTACGAATTAGATTAGATTCAAAATAAGAAGATCATAGCTAAAGCACGTAAGCAAAAACCATATACTACCTTGAACGCATGTCGAGCTTTACATCCCATGAGCTGCAGAGTACTCTGCAGAACCGGACGCGTGTACCTAAACGACTCTTTCTCTTTTTCTTTCTCTTTCTTGTCTTCTCCATCCTCCACCACCACTATGTACAGAAGTTTCCCCGACTCCGCCATTTTCTACGCGAACAGATTCAAATTCAAATTCTCAATTTCAATCACAAAGAAACCCAGAGCAACCAAACCACAAAAACAAAGCTCTCTAGTAAAATTTTTTTAGCGAAAGGATTAATAAGAAAAATATATAGAAAAGTTATTGCTGAGAGGGATAAAAAAGGGTTAGATGATGATGTTCTAATCAATGATGGGGGCTATAAAGGCACTTTTAAAACATGAATCCGGGAAAACCAAATTTGACCGAGAAACCGAAAGAACGCATGAGAAAATAGAGACAGAGAGATTGCGATTAGAGAAAGACAATTCGACGGCAATGCCGATAAATCCGGCGAGTAAATGTGAGAAGCGGGAATCGGAGGTTAAAGCGAGGGGAGACACGGCGATCGAACCTGAGAAAAACGAATCAAGAAGAAATTTTGACGAGGTCCGGGTAGGAACCAGAGAAGGGGGGAGGGCTAGGATTTATAAGACGCGACGATCCGCCATTGGAAGGGCTTGGCGTTGCAACAGGACCTCTGCATTCTGTGTCACCTGGCCTCCATCTCCACGCATCGCACCGAGCGACCCTCCACGAGTCTCTCGCTCTCGCTCTCGCTCGCCGCTAAGAACGTTCCTAATGACGATTTTGACCTTAATTCCTTACCTGAATTTCAATCCTTTGTTTCTAACTTGGGAAGTTGGTCTCTCCTGACTCCTGAGTCCTCCGTTCGGAGTGGACAGGCCATAATATCAAAGAGGTCTGGGGGGTAAACGATGCACATACCGTGCCTTTCGTAATTAAAAAGGAAAAAGAAGACAGCGAAAAGGACTCTGACCAATTAAATTTATTTAAATTTTGTTTCTTTTCAAATAATGTGATGGGTTCCTTAACTCGTAATTGACAATATCCAAATCTTAGATAATATTGTAATTTCACTTTCATTTTATCCTAAAATCAAATTATTTTAAAAAAATATCTTCGTCCTTTTGTACATATCTCTTGTTTAATAAAAGTCCATTTTGTTTATTAAGTAATTACTTGTTACTTAAATTAGAGATCATACGATATTGAATTAAAAAGAATTTTATTTACAAGTCAAAATATTTACTTTACATGATTTGATTTGAAAAAAAAAAAATTAAAATCTGAATTTTACAGATAAAAAAACTCTTTTGAATTATATATACAAATACAAATGGGCATATGTTTTATAATTCACAAAATAAAAAAATAATACACTCATTTTTGTGTATTCCTTACGTACTCAACTGATGTGATTGGTCAAAACATTTATTTTATATTAAAAAATATAAATAATCACATTAATAGAATACATAAAAAATATATAAAATTTAATTGCACATAAAATTTTTATAAAAGATATAATTAAATCGTGAAAAGTTAATTGCACTTGTTTTGAACTCATCATTTTCGACACCCTAAAGTATTAAACTTTCATTTCTTACTTAGCATTCTCCATAAATGAACGAAAAATTTAAAATTATATGCATGATGTATTGATATGCAAGTGCCATTTTTTAACTATCAAATTGCTTTTTCTATGAGTTATTACCAAATGTATTTTTCAGGTTGAGAAAATAATACGTGCAGGCCACGTGTGCAGCTTTATGTCCATTTTAGTCGGAATAGATGATGAATGATGAAAGTAAAGTAGAACAAAAACGTTAATATGGCAAAGTGTTAATAGATTGGGTTTTTAACTTTTTCGTTTAAATTCCGATCAACAAAAGCAACAAACTGATGAGTTCCAAGATTACTATTTTCCTGAAAAAAATAAAATAAGATATGAGATACATTCAATCGTATATCTTAAAGTCAGTTGCCTCTCTAGTTTGAAAACAAAAAAAAAAGAGAGGAAAAAATAAAGTAAATATTGAAGTGTTTGCTCCTATACTAGCTGCAAATTAGTGAATTGTTAAGAGTTTTGTTTTGTTTTTGCTTTTCAGGAAATTACAAACTCTCCTGTTAGGATTTGTGCTGGACTTGATTCAAGAGTATGGATGCATAGGAATGAAGGCACTCTTCTACTTCAAAAAAAAGAAACATATTTTGCCAATTCAAGTGCAAATACCTTTCTGGAAGCCTCCTAGGGTTAATTGTTTGAAGTTTAATATAGATGGATCTTCCTTGAACAATTCAAGACATGCAAGATTGTGAGGACCCCGCCAACATAAGGGGATAGACCATCAATGAAGTTGAGTGGAAGAAAGATGGAGAACACTCCATTGATTTAGTGAAAAATAGTTGTAAGTGCTCTAGAGTGTAGCTAGTCTAACACATGGATGAGTAAGCAATGTGCAAAAGGCTTGGCAGACACATACCAGTGCAAGGTGGAGAATGGGGAGCTAAAGAAGCTAGTGGCTTTGATGAAACAAGAGTTACTTGCCCTAGCCGAACAACGATTTAAGACAAACTAGGGAATGTGGGGGTGAATTTTGTATGTAAGAGGCACATGCATATTTTGTAACCTCTTTCATTTCTGATCATGAATAAATCTAATTTTTGTCATTAAGTTTATCATTATATTTACTTCTTGATTTTTGAGACTTTGATTGTGTTTACTATTTTCATTTATACATATCTCTATGTGAGAAATCATATCTCTATATGAGATAAACATGTATCAATCATCATAGGATGAGACAACGATTTATTTGAACCATTCATGTGAGATGTTGCCACAAACTTCATACATGAAGGAGAATTTCCCATGATGATTTGGGCGAATAGGTATCGCATTTGGCCTCACCTAATAGTTAAGATGTAGAATCTCTCAATATCACGTGTTAGTGTCTTCCAATTGGACGGCTAGGTAGACGTTTCTTCGGTGTAATATGTATATTTATGTGTGAGAGTCAACTATGTTGGGTAACATGTGAGTTGAGTTACATCGTGTTGGCCCATTAGGCAACGTATGTCTGTGTGACGAATGTTTATGAGGCAACTGTGAGATGTTGTGTGACTAGTGTTACAAATTTTACAAACTAGAGTAGAGGGTGATTCATTGCCTTGGTAAATATTATGCTTTTAACTACATTGCTTAGAAGGTGATTCTTGTCATGCTTATATGTATTGTGTATGTGTGTTTCACAAAAATGTTGATTCCTCACCATGTTTATTGATCTATGTATCTATGCTAGAGATGATAATTCATCGTCATGCATACATATATGATCAGTATCTATACCGATCACTCTTTTTTATTCTAATTATGTATGATAGTATTGTTCTCAAGATTTTCAAAAAGTTTTGGGATTTTCCTCTAACCCTAAAGCTTTATGTATTTCTACATCAAAAGAGTAATCAGTATTTTAAAATAAAATTAGGATATTTTTGTTTTGAAAAAGAAGAAGAATAAGGAAATAAATATACTTTGATCATTGAGAAATTTATCAATTTAATTCACAAACTAAGATTAATGAACGTCCAAATTCTAAAGACGAAAGAAAAAGTCAGATATGACTGCTTTGCATCGATTTGAGCTATCTATCAAAAGAACCACTCAACAGATCTTTTCTAATTCCTATATTAACTTGTAATTAAGCAAGCTTTAAATTTTTTAGTAGGGCAGTAGGAACATTGTTTTTGTTCGTTTTTTTGTGCTTTCTCCTCTTTCTAAATTAGACTTTGAACGAGTCAAGCAAGAAAGTTGCACCCATCCGAGCTATCATGCACATTCCACGGTTTTTCATTAACTACTTTAACATCTAACCTTCTCTCTAAACGACCACATCAAAAGAAGCAAAAATAAAATAAAAGAAAAAGTGTTGTACCCTTGACTTTTTTAGCATTGTTTTAGGGGAAACGTTACGAAAGATGTTGGATTGACGATACTGATAACTAAGATCGGATGGAAAAAGCTAAAAAAATCATATCATATTTGATAATTAATTATATATATTACTATAAGAAAAATAACTTTTTGTGTCACATAAATTTACTTAAAAAACACAAAATGAGTCTCGATTAATTGTTAGTTACGCATTTTGTATTTTTTACGATAAATTTAGGTAACGCAAAAAGCTATTTTTCTTGTAGCAAACTAAAAAATAACCTGTTCAATCTTAATTTTGTTATCAGTAAGTATAATTAATAAAACGTTTCAAAATCTTCACTTTGACAATGAATATGAAAACCGGCCAAATCCATCAACGTTGAGTCACGGACTCACGGCATATTTTGTCTGATAATTTCACGTACGTATGTACACGACTTCTTACTGCAGAAATTATGGACCATGGAACTGGAACACATCGGTAATATTTATATCATATCTAACATGCATGGATATATATTATCTTGCGTAATGCTTTGGACCATGAATCTGTCCAAGTTGAATTGTTCAAAATATAAATCTATGCTGAAAGAAAAATACATGTAAAAAATGGTAGTATTTCTTAAACTCATGTGTGGCCGTACGTACTCATCTTGAGCGACGTTCGAGGAAGTTTGTTTTCATCATTTTCTTTTAATTCGTTAAGAAAAATATTTTAGTCATAAATAGATTATATAAAAATAAACTCACAAACTGATTTAATTTGATATGATAAGTTAGATTGTAAAGTTACTTTTACATTAAAATAGATCTAACAGATGTTATAAAACCACATGTTTGTGAGTTTATTTTGTGTTTTTTTTTTGTGTCAGTAACAATTCTCATTTCTTGATACTGTTTAGGGTAATCTTGCTATAAATGGCAGGTTGCCATAATGATCAATGTGATTGACACTTTTGAAGGAGATTCACTTCAATCACCTCTAAAACATTAATATTTAGCGAAAGTATATAAACATAGATGAATAGATCATAACATTGTAAAAGCAAGATCTAGGGTGTACACAATTAAATCGGGTTGTCAAACTCAAGAGACGTTTGTGGGTAGGATCTAGATCCTACCCGAGGTGAAGAACTGCCAGGATTCTCCACGGATAGCTTGCGCATTTAAAGGTGGAGAGCCATAACGATGCGTGCGAGTACTCATGCTTGACTGTATGTGGTGGTGAGTAAACTTCAGGCGTGGGTTTGTTAGAACTTAAGGATCAATGATCGCCAAGAAGTGATCTTGTAGTGTAGTTTTTGTGTAAGATGTTTAGAAGGTGATACATCAAACCAATTTTGACCTAGGAAAAACAAAGGAAAGGCAAATTAAAGAAGGAAGAAAGAAACTTGTAAGAAGAAAAGTGAAAGGGGAAGAAGAGGAATGAGTCAAATCTCTTGCTTCCTCCCAGGCCAATAAGATTGATTGTGAGATCAAAAGACGATGAGTTTTTGTTTATTTGTTTGATTGAGTTTTTCCATGCCTTCTTGGATAGGGAATCCATGCATGTATTATGAAAAGAAAAATCCAACCAAGGGTGTAGCTACGATCGAGTCCTGACTTTTTACGACAAATAAGGTAAATACATCATTTACGCTTTAATTAATAAAATTTTTTAGTTTACAATTCAAATTATTAATTTTGGACATACCACCCCCATCTACCTAAAACTTGGGGAATGAGGTGAGATAAAAATTTTGTTAGAATATAATTTAATTATTTGTAAATGGTAGTGAGATGGTTTGAGTTAATTTTTTTTTTTTTTTGGGTTTTGGGAAAGGAGAGACAAAAAATTAAATAAAAAAATATTATAAAATTAAAATTTTGTTAGAATATAATTTTTTTAATGTTATTTTTGTTTCGTGATTAAAAAAAGTTGATTTATTTATTTATTTATTTATTTTTTGGTTTGAAAATTTGAGAAAGTTGTAATGATTAGTTTGAAAGTATTTATATTTGAATGATGTTTGAGAATGAAATATGATGAAATCAAATGAGATGATATAAGATGGAATGAGATGAAAATAGTTTTCAAACATCCTCTAGTCTCATTGTCCAATTGTAGTCATCGCAACGAATGTAGAGGTGATGTGGCTAATCCTTGACCATCAAATCTCAACTAAAGGTGTACATTGCAAGTTTTTCGTAGCCTGAATGTGTGTGTGTGTATATATATTCAAGGACAAATATTATACAAGCTCTCAGTTTATAGAGGCAAAGCTTGGTTTTAAACCTTTTTTAATGTGGAGAAGCTTAATGACAACACATGGTCTGTTAAAAGAAGGAATGGTATGGAGGGTTGTCAATGGTCACAATATTTCTATTTGGAATAAGGAGTGGTTGCCTCAGTCTCTTTCTTTCAAAGTAAGGTCACCTGTGAAAGTCTTGGATGAAAACTCAAAAGTAAAGGAGTTGATAATTGAGGATCTTCACTATTGGAATGAGAAACTAAAACTCGATATCTTTAAGAAAGATTAAGCTATTCAAATATGCAGCATACATTTGAGTAGAAGAGAGGTTGATGACAAGGCAATATGGGGCTACTCAAAGGATGGAAAGTTTATAGTGAAGAGTACCTCCTATGCAAGGAAAAGCATTGCAGTTATTAGTCAAGGTGAATGCTTGAGCAGCCAGGAAAAAAAAATGGGTGGGAAAAGTTTTGGAAAATGCATATCCCTGGGATAGCTATGCAGTTCCCTTGGTAAGCACTTAATTCAATCTTGCCCATCCAGAAAAATTTATTTTAGAAGAAGTGTGGAAGATGTTTATGTCTGATATGTCACAACCCCACCCTAACAAGAGCGAGACCGTGATCCCGTACTTGTTCTTTTTTTTTTCCTATTATAATAGTAAATTTAATTCTAAATGAATGCCCATATTATTATTATTATTATTATTATTATTATTATTATTATTATTATTATTTTAAAGATAATGCGTGACGATTCGAACGCATCACGCATAAATTCTAATTTCTAACTGAAATAAATATCTAATAGACATACCTTTACATTCCTTTACAAAGGACTCTCAGAGTCCGTCATTCATTTATTTAAGATAACTACTTTAAACAAAAAGGGACTCAGTCCCTTTAGTCATTACAAAAGAAAACTAACTTAAAACAGGAGGGTTTCCATTATTAAAACATAAGAAACATATATCATCATAGAAGAAACCAAACTACCCAGGGACTACTAAACATCGGCCTATCCCTCCTCAGTAATACTCAGCTCCTCAGTAGATTCGTCTGTACCTGGACGTTTAAAACATAAACACAAAGTGAGTCTAATACTCAGTAAGTAGTACACCATGCTGTTAACTTAAAAAGCATATAGTACTTTCTTTTGAAAACATGCATCCATAAACCAATACTAATTCTGACAATACTTCCATGCATATACTTTCTTTATAACATCATACATACACTTACTTCTTACTATCATGCATATACTTACTTTATACTTTCATGCAAAAATCTTTATTTCTTATTTTCATACATACTTATATATCATATCTTCATGCATACACTTCATTTAATCTTTCACTTTCTTGTGGCCAACACACTATTACGCCCCGTGTGTTGGGGTTAGCGGTCATGTTGGACCTGGATTCCACCCGTGGCCACAGGTTAGGAACCCCTTTCTGTCAAGGAGCAGCACTGGGTGCACTACCAGTACTACTTACCCAGCATTGCAATCTGCCCATTTCTTTGATATCATTTCCTTTCATGTGGCCATTACATACTTTCATACATTAATTCATTCCTTTTCTTTCTTTGAAATCAACATTTTCCATATCTTCCTTAGTCCGATGAATATGCTTTTATTTTGAAAAATAACATTTTATGTCATGCTTATATATAAATAAAATCTTAGTTATTTCAAGAAGCATGTATAAAAAAATTTCATGACTTAGGATCTACATGCATGCATTACCATATACACATACAATCAATTATAATCGATAGGATACTTAACATGGGCTACCAAGAAAGGCTTGTACATAATATAAACTCATTTATTCTTTAATTAGAAGAACATTTGGAAAGAGATAGAGATATATTCTTCCACAAGAGAACTTGGCGTGGACGCATGGTCATAGCTACTTACCTTGATCCGCTGAAATTCCTTTAACTTCAGAAAATCCTAATCCAATAAATAACAAGTGTGTTAAAACTCATCCAACATCCTTTAGATCCCCTTTTTAACGATGGCTAAAATATTATAAATCCAACGTCGTTTTCTACCCTTAATGTTACTTCAAATAACTACCATCTCAACAAATCTTTACAAGAGTAACATAAGAAGATAGTTAATTTAGTTAACATAACATCAAAACAGCCCTATATATATAATTAATCCCTTAAAACAGAACATATATGTAGATATACAAAACATAACATCAAAACATCCCCATATAAATACTTAATCCCTTAAAACAGAGTATATATGTATATATATAAAATATAACATCAAAACATAAACTAAACAATTTAGTTAGCTTCTAAAATCACACAAAATCATCTTAAACAATTTACCTTAAGCTCTTAGATTCTTTCAAGAGGTCAAGTGAAGGTCCAAAGCTTGAAGAAAGTGAAAGGATTGATTTCTTGAAGAGGAGAAGAAAAGAGAGAAGTGGAGTTGGCTAGTATGGAAGAGAGATGAAGAAGACTTGTTCTTCATTTGTTAGGTGTAGACCGATGGGTTTGAAAATGAATTTCTTCATCTATTAGGTGTAGACCGATGGGTTTGAAGATGAATTTCTTCATTTATTAGGTGTAGACCGATGGGTTTGAAAATGAATTTCTTCATCTATTAGGTGTAGACCGATAGGTTTGAAAATGAATTTCTTCATCTATTAGGTGTAGACCGATGGGTTTGAAAATGAATTTCTTCATCTATTAGGCCTTAAAAATCATGTACTTAATTTATTTTAACAACCCGCATAAAAAAAATAAAAAAATAAAAACACACCCATCTAAAATGAAATAATAAAAATCTTTACATGAACATATTTAACTTAAGAAATAAAATAAAATGACGTAAAGACTCACGTAATAAGACTAGGGTATTACATGATATGCTGCAGGGAAAAGGAGACTATTTCAATTTATGCTTTGGACATGCCCACCTGCAAGTGATGTATGGGTTGAGAGACAAAGTGCATTGCAGAAGTGGATTCGTGAGGATGTAAATTTTTCGCAACTATGGGGCAACTTGCAGCAGAATTTTAACTAGGAAAAACTAGAAGAAATATATGTAATTTTTGTAGGTATTTATTCCAGAAGGAATAAAGCAGTGTTTGAGGAGAAATTTGATAGCCCAAATAAGGTTGTGTAAATTAACTGTCTTATTTAATTTTAAAGTCTTTCAAGAATCTGATGATGATAAAGAAGAGTAGTAAAATCTAGTTAGTAGAGAAGAATGGAAACGAAATGGTTGCCACCCACTGAAGATGTTACAAAAATTAACTTTGATGCAGCAATGAATAAGGCAGAGCAGAATATGGGAATAGGAGTGATAGCAAGAGACTATAGAGGGGGAAATCATGTTCTCTCTGTGTGCTGTTAAGAATTTTGATGGAAGTACTAAGCTAGCTGAAACATGTGCTTTGTGGAGCGCTATAGAAATATGTAGTGATCTAAATTTATAGAAGGTATCTTTTGAAGGGGATGTCCAAAAAGTTATCAATGATATTGACAAGAAGGAGGCTACATGTGCATGGATGGGGCAACGAGTGAAAAAATCAAATTCATTCTCCATCACAGATCTGATTGGGAAGTGATCGAGTTTAATTATAGAGAAGGAAATAGTGTGGCACATGAACTAGCAAAGAGGGAGCTAAAAATGGATGGAGAGTTGTGCCGGATTGAAGAAGGTCCATCTAAAATGATGCCTACTGTTGAAAAAGAAAAGCCATGTATTTAGTTTTCATTTCAATAATGAATGAGAAGAAATTTTTTTTGCCGATGTTGCAAGAATTCCACACATTTCACGCTACTGCGCATGCCCCTAGCCAATGATTCTAATTATTTCCCTTGAAATTTCAATCCATCGATCGCAACCAAGAAAGGAACATATGCCGCTATGTGTTCTACTGGGCCTTCCTAACCTCTATTATTCTCCAAAATCTACATCATATGAGTGGAAGATGTTAAGCATCCGGCCTCTAGGCTTTATCTCAAAAACTACAATAACAAACAGGAAATAAATTTTTAATTTTTTTTTCTTTTAATAAAAAAAAAACACATTCGACGAAACATCGGCGTGACCAAAAGGACCATAATAAGGTGTGCTGAACAGGACATGACAATGGCTTGACTACGGCTGGGTTTGAATTTGAGATAAAAGTTAAAAGTTAAATAAAATATTATTAAAATATTATTTTTTAATAATATTATTATTTTAAAATTTAAAAAAAATTAAATTATTTATTATATTTTATGTTAAAATTTAAAAAAATTATAATAATCAGAAGAGATGAATTGAGATGAGTTTGTTTATTCTATTCTCATATGCATCAATATTGTTTTACGGCATGAATACAGTGACTTACGATGACATATTCCAATAAGAGTAATGCTACATACAGTCGTGGAATTGTAAACGCCGCGCAATCGCTTTGAAAAAGAGTGGGGTCCACGATTAAAAAGTTAGTTTTTTTTTTTTTTTTATGTAGATTCCATATTAATTCATTTTTTTTAAAACGACTACACGCCATTTACACAACCACAACTGCAAATATCATTTCTCTATCAATAAACGTGAAGAACGGTGGTCTTACTGATCTAAAGATTTTAAACACCGGTTGAGAATAGAATAATTCAAAGAATATATATATTTTATTTATAGATATTGGAGCATCACGTACGCATCTATTTGCCAAGAGGTTAAAGCAATGGGAAAACTTGAATTTCTAAAGAGAACTTTACTTTAGGATTGGATCATTAAATTAAAAAAATAAAAACGCGTTTGGTAATGGCCGTGCTAGCTGTTGACTTCAAGGCAGGATGCATCACCATGTGAACCAGCACTTATTCTTCAATATGTAAAGTGAAAATGATTCTATACTAGTTTGGTAAGAACACAAGTTGGACCCTTAAATTATATATTCAATTTCACTCCTTCTTCTAACTGATTACATAAAGTTTTTGAATTCTATTCTATTCTGACGATCGATCATTTTAGTTTAAATATTGAAACAGAATATTTCTGTACAAACATATATTGATATATATATATATATATATATGAGTTTTATTACGTATAAACAAAGTTGCATATTAATCTGCATACAAATACTGATTATTTCATATTCAAATTTTAAATTAGTACTATTTTTAATAAAATCTACTTTTTAACCAATCATATTAGATTGGTACACATATTACTATGTAGTTATGCTTGTAATTAGATTTTTTTCTATATATATATATAGACTATAGTACATATTCAAGATTACCACTATATACCCTGTTAAAAAAAAAAATACAACTATATACATATCTAAATTTCATCACTATGTCATAAAATTAACAAATAATTACTATGTAAATTAAAATAATATAAAAGAAGCAAGGAGTAATTAACATATGATAGTTAAAATAAAACTTAGCAATCGAGATGGGGCTGTAAAGGTATTCCAATCTGCTGTACTTGTTACGATCTGGGGCTAATCGTGTACGTATTGAACTTCAAAATTAATTAATTAATTTGGGACTCATAAAATTCCAAAATAATATGCTTTTTTTTTTTTTTTGTCCAAAATAACATGCTTGTCGTGTCGTGATGGAACAGTACTACACACTACACATGCATGATATATAAATGTTCTATGAGAGCTGCTTCTTGTACGTAACAAAAAGGGGCATTCCAGCACGTACTGACGTGTTATTATTATTAAAAACAATGGAAATACAAAACTAAAGAAAGAGAGAGAGAGATTGGGAGCGCCTTCTCTCATAAACTCTGTCGGAGAATGAATACACTCCGGTATCTAATATTCTTATCTTCTTCAAAGTCTCTGAAAGTGGCTTTTGTAGAACAGATTTTATTTAAGAGAAAAAATCATGAAAAGATAATATATATTCAAAGAAAATGTTGTAGAACAGATTTTGTTTAAAAAATTTCATTTATAACCTATATATGTGTGTGTGTAATATAAGCATTGCCCTTGCCCTTGCCGGTGAGAAAATGCAGAATGAGAATGAAGAGAAGGAGATAAGTTATTTTTAAGAGTAAATTTACACTTATGCCCCTTGCCATATCAGTCCGTAAGATAGACTACGTTTTTAGTTAGTATATTTAGCATTAATCATGTTCTATATATACTCGTGGAAATTAAAACATTGGAAACGAAAAATATCTATAGCTACCCTTGGAATGGAAATAATGGCCGGTGGGTCCATGAAGTCTTAACTTTTTTATATATGTTATGTTTGGAAAATTAACTCAATATATAGGAACGTCGTAAGTACGCTATACACGTTCTCATTATGACTGGACTTTCCTCAGTTGACTATTATACATAGATAAAAACGAATTCAAGAATATTGGAATATGATGGGAAAACAGGAGAAAAAATATCTATTGGAATCTGACTGAAAAAAACTTGTTTGGATGCGTAGAAAGAGTTGCGTTTCTTGAAACGCACTCGATCGGTCAACATGACAACATATATGTAGACTTGCAGCTAATTAATTATATTCTGAATAGCAGTCATATTCCAGTGGATTATTTTCTTTGATTTTCTTAGTTCTTTCTTCGTTTGAATTGCCAAATATTCGTAGAACTTGTAGGCCTAACAATTTTTTATTTTTATTTTTCCTAACGTACGTACGTAGTTGAATTTACATTATATATGGCATCGAAATTTCCAAAAAGTAAAGTTTCGATTCCTACATCAATTTCTCCGTTCACTTGCATATGTTTACGTATTACGTGGTGCATCATGTGGCTAGCTGTGTGTGTTTTTATTATATATTTGTTATATCTTTGGTATAAGTAAATTACATAAAATAAACTCATAAATAAATATAACTTAATGTGATAAATGAGATTATAAAATTATTTTAATTTTATTATAAAGTAGGTATAATAGATTTTATAAAATCACGTCAGTTTATTGATTTACTTTATACACATAATTTCTTTATTATATATGTAACAGTTTTCTTTTATTATATATGCGTTAAATTACACCTTCGGTATAGGGTCTAGGAAATCTGATTTTATATTCTTAATAATTATTTTACATGTGCATGTCTATATATATATATATATACACACACAGAGTTTTGCGATTGATTTTTTTTTTTAATTTATATATATATAAATATTTATATATATATATATATATATATCTCGGCCGCCAAATTCGATCTTACTGATCAATACCAAAAATCGGCCTGCATCATATTGATATGATAACTACTTTTTTTAAAAACAAATACATACTATATTTTTTTTTCCCTGGGCATCAGTACATGTAATTAAGAGTAGATCAAAATAATTCCATAAAAATAGGCGCCAACCAACAGAGCCAATTATTTTAATATAAATAAAATAATTCTATTTAAAAGTTTTTATACCAATGCAATCCACAAATAGCACTATTGATTTGTACACACGTGGATGAACTTATTCGAATTGATCAAATAATAACAATAATAAGTGAATTAATTATAAATTAAGAAATGAAATTAAATAAGAGCAGTGCTGCATCAATAGATGATGTAGCACGAGACGGCTTTTGACAAGGATATAAATATTTTTTTTTTATTTTTTTAATGTTTTTTCATTTATTTTTTTTATATATATATTTTTTAAATTACAACAATATAAAAAAATATTTTCTTAATTATTAAATAAATAAAAATAAAAAAATTTGTCAGAACCCAAGTTTCGGTGACAATAGCAATATTTATGGTTAAAAAATATATAGAACTAATTAATGCTGCTGAAGTACGCATGCGGTCCCCCTGCATGTAGTGTATATATATATATATATAATCGAGAATCATTTGATTAATTTCACGTACGTACTATCATGCAGCTTGAGGTGATCATTGTCTCAAATTATAAAAGATTGTCCTACTTCTCCATGTTCATGATATCATCCATACTCTTCCTCACCCTTACTTCACTCTATAAATGTAAATGTAAATAATATATAGAACGAATATAAATGTAAATAATTAAAGGATATAAATCTAGAATACTTGATAATCTGGAGATGCAAAAAGATCACAACACTTTCTCCAATTATTTAATTTCATTTGCTGGAAAGGGGAATGGTGACCTTGAGTTTTCTGTGCCATCAATTTTTTTAGAGAAATACCACGTGTATAACCATGAACGCGACGAACAGATGCTTCAACTAATAGATAATAGTATAATTAATTAATTATATAGTTGTTGAGACAAAAGTATTAATATATAATTAATTATTATAGACATTTCCTTACTAGTAAGTGTCAATTGGCTATCGTTCTCTGCCTTGTTAACTTGATCTTCAGGAGCAGATTTCTTCGGTGGAGAGTCCTCAACGGGTTTGGGACTTGGACTTAGCGGAGAAGGCATATTTCTTCTTTATCGTTTTGATAGCATCCTTGAAAATGATTAATATGATAAAGAAAATTAATTAGAAGAAATTATGAAAAGTATAACATTCTACAGTCACCTATATTGTAAAATATTTTTACTACTTTTATTCTTTATCTTCGGATGTATTTTCCATGCTTGTTTTAGAATCTCCCTCAATAACATCTTCATCGTCGTCGTCGTCAACCTCTTTTTCGTCCTCCTTATCCACTTCCTCCCTGGATTTCTCTTCGTTGTCTTCTTCATCTTCTTCCTCACTTACTTGAATTGAATGATCATTTAATACGGACAGGTCAAGATGGACAGGTGGGACGTCATCTCTACACAAGGGAAGCAAATCGAGTGCACCGAGATCAACAAATAAGTTAATACCCTCTCCATCTTCTTGGTAGGCCTCTACAATTGTAGTGTCATCTTTATCTCCACTATTCTTGTAATCCACACTCACTCTTGCTTTATATATATTGCGAGAGATAAATTTTTGTACGACTCACCAAGTTATCTTTCAACTATTTTCATTAGCGCTTTTCATTGGATCAATCAAATAATAGACTTGGGTAGCTTGACAAGCCAATACAAATGGATCATCTTCGTATCATTTAAATGCAGTATTGACACTCGTAAAGTGATCATCTTTATTATATAAGTATATTATATATAATATAGTATATATATAATATACTATATACTAGACTATATAATATTTAGTAAAGTTAGTCTAGTATATAGTATATTATAGCATATATATAGTATATTATATAAGTATATACAATAAACTATATAGTATAAACATATATAGTCTATAATTCTACTAGTAAAGTAAAGTTAGTCTAGTATATAGTATATTATAGCATATATATAGTATATTATATAAGTATATACAATAAACTATATAGTATAAACATATATAGTCTATAATTCTACTAGTAAAGTATATAATATTATATATATAGTCTAGTATATAGTAGATTATACTACATATATAGTTGGTTTTATATATAATATATATATATATAACTAACTATATTATATATATAGTATATATTATAATATATAAAATATGATAATATTTTCTCACGTATAAACATTCGAATGTACTATTTTATAATGTTCAAACGTACTAAAATATATATAAAATAACTATATATAATATATAAAATATAATAAATTCAAACGTTTTAATTATCACATTCGAACGTTTAATTTTACGTTTGAATGTTAGGTTCATAAACGTTTAGACGTTTACATCAATGTCCGAACGTTAATCAGATTACGTCAAAATGTATTGTCTATTTAATCCAAAAATCGAAACAGGAAACGTCATTTTCACGACATTTTTTGTTTCTCTCCACCGTCAACGTAGCTGTTAAACACTCGTCGACGTTGTCAAACTCTGACACAACTGTCACGAAAAGGTAGGCATCCCTATTTTGTCATTATATATATATATTAGATTTAGATGAAAAATAGAATATTTAAGAAATTTAGGTGGCCGGAGTTTCAACTTCATTTTCCAACCACCACAAGTTGTCATTGGCTAAATGGCCACTGTATAAAGGTTTCTTAAAGTGTATACTCCATTTCTACGGTAACATTTGGCCATTTAGAGCAAAATGTAATGATTTTTTAGAATGGCTGAGTCGACTATGTTGTAACATACAACGGTTCAAATGTAAAGCCGTTTGAATTCCATGTTCAGATGTACATTTTAGCACATTCGAACGTTACTTTTATTAGTAGTTATGTTCGAACATTTAATATAAACATTCGGACGTAGTACTTCCTACATTTAATCTTCGTTTTGCCTTTTACATTCAAATGTGTATATTTTACGTTTGCACGTAAATCTTGACGTTTGACAATCGAAACTTATACGTTTGAACACAAGGAATCAAAAATTTTAGCCGTTATATATTAACTTTCGAACGTGTATGCTATATGTTCGAACAAGTAGTAATGTTTCAACGTTAAACAAATACGTCTGAACGTTTTAACTTAATGTTCAAATGTATTTCCAATTATGTTCTAACGTTAACGCAGAGCAGTTTAAAATTAATACGACTTTGATGCTAGTAATTTTTTTTCCTTTTCTATTTTTAGGATATGGCTCATCCTTTGCATACCAGGAAAAGGGAGAGGGAAGTAGCCACTGAGGACACTACTCAGATCAGGGCTCGCACTGTTATGGTAGAGCGAGAGGTCTTGATTAATCAGTTTGACAAGCTCAGATGAGAGCAAACGAGCCTTAGAGATGTCTTCCTCAGTAGAAGCTAGGGAAATATCTATACATTGAGGGAGAAGGTATACCCCTAAATGGTTTGGGAGTTCTATATAGGGATGTGCTCCATGCCTTAGGACCTATCCTCTCATACCATGATTGTATGTGGTGTGTCGTTTGAGATTTCACTGGATGTCATCGCCGACCACCTTGGGATTTGTCAAGTAGTTGAGACATCGACTACAGCTGATTCTCAGACTGGGGATGCAGTCGTGGTTTGCATATTTACATCTACATTTGCACATAGCACACTCGAGGCAGGTAAAGACACTTCTACTGGCCCAGTTAAGCCATCATCAACTAAAGGTATAGACTAGTCAGAGGCCAAGGGTACTGATCATGAGGCTCGGGATGATAGCCAAGATGAGGATTTCTACATTCTCACCGAGAGAGACCGCATGCCAATCAAGAGGAAGAACGCCTTCAACCAAATACATCTACTACCTTTCTTCCACATGTTGCAACAAACGTGGATCTTGTGGCACATAAGACCACATTCAGTCGGACTCGGACATAGTTTTTTATCCGAGTGGCATGTGGAGATCCCCTTGATTTGCCACTACGCATCTTTGAGAGGGTCCGTCACAAGGTAGGCATAGTCTCCACGGACAACCTCGCATACGTATCATCATTAGCCAACTATTACTTGATCGGATTGTGCCAGTCTAGCCAGGTGAGCGGGTTATAGAGCATATGAGCCCCCTCGATATGACCATGCATCGACGTAGCATTGGATAGACGAGAGGGCATCCTCGGCATTAGCCACCCCCAATAGCAGATCTAGATCCTCCGTTGCAGCCAGGGCCCAGTGTGGGGACTAGTAGTAAGCGGTCGACGAGTACATCTGCAGGAGATGCGCGGCCTACTTGGGTGGATGCAGTGATTGATTGAGTTGAAATATTACATATTTTATACATTTAGAACCAATATATTTGATTTATTTTATTACATTATTATTGGTTTTAGATGAAGAAATGGTTAAGATCCATAAATCTAAGTTGTGATTTAAATTGATTAATAGCATGATTTTATGCTTAATTTTATAACTTGTGATTTACTTGAACAATGTTCTTTTACATACATAACATATTATGATATTTTATTTTATTATATTTCTTTCCTAATTTCTATTTTTTATATATAGTCCAAGAAGTGAAAATCATTAAAGAAATAAAATAATTACATGCACTGCATGGGACCTAAATTTAAAGTTCGGGCTTTTCGTTTAGTGAATGGCATGCTGCTGGCATGCTGCATGCATGGAAGGAATTCATTTGAGTGTTGGGGGCATTAATTTCAGCAGAGGATAAAAAGAGATTGGCATGATTTCTAGCCAATTGAGTTTCATTCATGCACGCAACACAGATATTTGCTTTTGAGTTTCATTCACACCACAACACATTTTAGGGGATGACAACATATATATCATTTTATTCACCCAGCGCCGCAGGAAGTTTCTCTCTTTTTGGAGAATTAATTCACTCATGCCACACAATATTTTCACCAACGAACTATAATGCCATCGAAGAGCTTCTTGAGGGGTCTAATTGCTGCTACAATCCAACCTCTTTCATTGCTTTCAATCTCCATCTCTGTTCATTTGGCTTGATCTTTTTATTCCCTACTTTTTATTTAATTTCAATTTGAAGTTTATGGGGTATTCTTGATATTTTTGGATTAAAAGTTGGGCATTTTATGTGTTGTTTATTTTATTCTATATCAGTTATTTTTCTGGTTTTTTTAAACTTCTATTAAATATGCATTACAATTACATTTTAGATTAATTTCAGTTTATTATTTTAATTTTCAGATTAATTAAAATTTTTTAGTGTAGTTGAATCTTTAATTGTTAATTTCAATTTGTTAGTCTTTTACGTTCTATTTCGACACTAAAAGAAATATAAAAGTATGAATCTAGTCTATGACTAGTGTCATTTTTATTTTCATTGTACCCTTTCATTCATTATATATACCACCACTTTTATTTGTGAAACTTTTCATTATTTTATACGAGTTTAGATTTAAACAACTTTTACCGATGAGACGATTTAGGAATTTTGTTCCTAATTATTATACGACATCCTCCTACACTTGGGATAGCTTTTGTGCTACTTATTTTTGAGTAAGTCAGTGATCTCACAGCTAACTGCACATATTGATCAACATATCGTGGCTGTAGAGAAGTTTGTCGCTGAGATAGCCCATTGCATAGATATCCTCAATGACAAGGTTGAATCCTTGACTGAGGAGATACGAAGCACAAATTTTGTGAACAACAAGTTTTTTTGAGTGTTGTTTACCAAATTCTATCATATTTTGTATTTTTCTTTTAATAAATGTAAGGAACAATATTATTTAATATATTTATTATTTTTTAATTTCAATTCTCAATCTTCTTTAATATTAGATTTTCCAACTATCATACTAAATCAATGCACTTCAAATATATATAAACATAAATATATTGTTATATATGTATATATAAATATATATTTATATAAATAAATATATATATAAACATAAATATATATTTATATATAAATATATAATTATATTTTACAAATTGTGTATATATAAATATATAATTATATTTTACAAATTGTGTATATATAAATATATATTACAATTTTTTAGACTTGTTCACAAATTATGCACTTTAAAAAACACATAATTTTCAAATTAGGGTCATATTTAACTTAAAATTACAACTAACATTCGAACGTTGGCGCCAAACCATTTCACGTTCGCACGATAATAGTCTCGATGTTCAAACGTATATGTAATGTTCGAACATAATTTTTATCTCCGTTCAAACATAAAAAAAAATCTCATATGTCTTTAGTGATAGTTTCCAAAACCTGTCATAGAAAATACTTTTTAGTGATGGTTTGGGGTTGTCACAATTTTCCAACCGTCACTAAAAACCAAATATGTTGTAGTGTTTGTCTTCCCACTCTATTCAAATATTGAACGCTATATCTAACACGTGATTCCAGTCATGAGTTTCAACCATCAGCAAGCGATGCATAACCATGCCTCATGCCACCCACTTCCAGTACCCATTTATATATGCCGATGATCTCAAACATGCTTACCAGCCTTTTTATTTCAATTTTTCTATAGTTTAGTCAAAATACAAATTAGAGTGATAAATGAATAATCAACCGTGCCCTTTGTTAGGATTGTCTTCTCATCATATGGCCAATGAAAATGAATCTGTTATAAGTACAACGTATATAAAATATATTATGTAAATCTATATATATGGCTAAGGACATTATAACATGATTTTATCAAGGTTTGGAGTTTAAAATTGGAATGATCCAGTCCAATAATATTTGTAAGGAGAATTTTATTGGGCCAATAATTGGATTTAAAGCCCATTAATATTTATGGATCAAGTAGGCTCTGTTTAATTAGTAATTGACCCAAGAAATTTTTTAAAAGCCCAAAAATATTTATTGAACGAGTTAAACTTATTTTAAAATTTAAGATCAACTATTAGAATTTTTCTTATTGCAATCCATATCACTGATTGGAGTCTCCTACATAGTTTCAATCACTCTCAGTCCTATCTTATTTTTTTTTTTAAAAAATTCAAACTCTCTTATCCATTGATCACTAACTGATTTTCCCTTGAAATATATTAACATTTTTCATATGAAACTCTTCCAATTATTAGAACCTTAGCCACTAATTGAGTTTCATTCCATGAAGTTAGTGATCGACTTTGAGCAGAACACATCGTTCGACACCTCCTCCCAATTTCTCTATATATATCTCTTTCATCTTCAAGTCACTACAACCTTCCCATTCCTCTCTCAATATTTATTCATTGTCACGGCAACACCGTTGCAAACCTCCCATGCCAAACTTCACCCACACACAATAGCCCTTCCCTTTCACAAACCCCGTAAACCAGCTAGCCACGACACCGTGGTTGCTTCCACCTCCAGACCATGTAGTATGCACGACAGAAGCCGCCAGTCTTGCCTAGTTGCGGCACCGTGAACGTATAACTTCCAATAAGCTCCGGGACGGTAAGGCTACCATCCACTCTTCCTCCCAGTGTCACAACCATGAGAAAGAAGGTGCAAATGCTCCTCAACATCTACTTCATGTTTTACAAATAACGCACGGTCACCACCTGTCCCCTTCACGTTGCCAACCGCCGAACTCTTGCACCCAAGGTCACAACCCATCACCAAGTGGCACAACCATGGATGTCATAAGCATACATATGAATGATTATAATTTTGAATTCTCAACATGAGATATTATATGACAAACTTTATATTAAATATGTTTAAGTTATGATGGATTTCTTACTGAGTCTTTCACTTAATTTAGTTTGCTTTATGTTTTTAAATCACCGTAGGTCAAAATAATTATGAAGGTGGGGCTGCAAAATGGGTTTTGACCTAGGGAGGCGTGACAGAGGCATAGATCATGCATAGAGCTTTTAAGTTGTGATTTTGATAGTAACAAAGTTTGAGAAATTTTAGTCAATGCGTACATGTAGTCTCTTTTATATTTTTAGTATTTCTAATAAAGAAGGATTTTATTTATTATATGGAATTTTGAACCTGGCGCTTCCTTTAGAATAAAAGAAAATATTTTTTTATGTCAAGGTCAATAGTAGCATACCGGTTCATCGAGATTTTTTTGAAATGACGTCTTTCCTAATCATTGGGAAGGGGGCGATGTTATAGTATCAGAGACCAGTTTGAAGATTCTTTACACTTCTCAAAATGAAGGATAGGAAAATATTTTACAAATAAATAAGAAATTTCAAAGAAAAGAAACTATATGTTGGAAAACAAAAAATGAAGAAAAATAAAATCTAGGTCAAAGTCGCCCCAAGGCATGTCTTGCTCTGAAGTAAGTATTTTGAATTGTTACTGTTTTATTATTTTAATGAATTCTTAAGGATATTTTAGATACACACGTGTCAAAATGCACCTACTATGTGAAAGGGCTTTAGCGCATGAGATATGGAAGTTTCTAAAGATAAGTTTAGGAAGCTTTTCTTCTACGATTGATTATGCATCTTGTTCACGGAAAATAGTCTTGTATTTTGTGGAGTTTTATCTTCGAAAATTTGTAATGAGTTTAGTGGTTTTTGAAATTGTGACATAGATTTTATGTACGACGTATGGTATTTCATAATGATTGGTGGTAAATATGTTATGCTCTATGGGTAACGCGATTCTATCGCCAAGTATGAGCTATAAGATTTAGGTTCCAAGCTTTAGAGAGTTTTGGATTCTAAGTATTGAGGCTATTATTTTTTGTGGAGATCGTTAGTTACTATTATATGTGAAATTAAGATAATTGTTGGGTGAATATATTATTAGGCTTTTAAATCAATCACATTATTAAGGTTGATATTTATTTAAGTTTAAATTGAATTTGGAGTGTATAATGGTTGACACGTAACGTGCTAACTGTATGCTTAAAGGATTAGTGAGGCATTAGACCAAAATATGGGATGATTGAAATTTTTCTAAAATTAGATTGTTGTTTAAGATCTACCAAATTCCGATGATGGAATTTTTATAAGGATGAGAATTTGTAACAATCCGGCCCAATAGAGTCCAATAAAATTCTAAAGAGAATTCTATTGGGCCAATAATTGTATTTAAAGCTCACTAATATTGATGGAATAAGTGAGCCCTATTAAATAGGTAATTGGCCCAAGAAATCTTTTCAAAAAGCCCATATATATATATTGATAGGGAGAAAACTTCATTATCAATTGAAGGAAATTACAAAGAAACCTTATCAATCCAAATAATTTGGGAGATAGGCATATAAATCACATCCTCCCACATCACTACATCTTCAACATGGCAAGCATAACGAGCCAACCCATGAGTAGCTTGATTGCCTATTCTATGGACATGTTGGACAGTACATGAATGAAACCTTCTTATAAGATTTTCAATTTCTTACAACACATGAAGTAAAATAGAGAAAGAAGCAAATGTTTCATCTTGAATAGCCTTTATCATCATCAAATAGTCACTCTACAAAACAAGCTGAGTAACCCCTCTTTGCAAGCATAATTGTAGCCCTCTCAGCATAGCAAGTAGCTCCACAGCCTCTGGTTCAACAACATTTTGTTCTTTTATACTAACAACAAATAGAACCTCACCATTCAAGTCCCTTAAAATTGCCCCTACACCTGCCTTTTGTTGGTCTGAGAACATGACTCCTTCTACATTGAGTTTAACCAAACCTGATGGAGGTGGCTGCCATCCGCAATAATTCTTCAGATTTCCATGTGTGGATATAATCTGGTCCTAACTATATTTCTGCAATGATAAGGTTTGAGCTACAACTTGTTTTGGATTAAGGACTAGCTTGTCATGCACCATCTTGTTCATTCGATACCAAATCCCCAAGCCAGTAAGAAAAATAGCCCCAACTCCTCTTTTGAGCCTTTGTCATGTATACCTAAGGTAGTTTGTAGAAATTTTCTTTGAACCTCACTCTCGATCACTGCAGGTAACACCTGTCTCAAAGTGTTTTTGAATGGAAATGTAGTATAGTAAAGCATGTGAAATACATTCTGGAGCCTCATTACAAAAAGTGCATAGGGGATCCACATTAACCTTTTTAAGAGTTAGATGGTTGGCAGACAATTCTTATATGCTCTCCAGGAAAATATCTTGACTTTATGAGGGATCTTCAACTTCTATAGACTTTTCCATAAAAGAAGTAATTGTTGATGGTGAGAACTTCCAACATCAAGCCCCACCTCTCTATCTATTAGTAACTTATAAGCTGTTTTTATTGAGAATCTACCATCCTTTGATTGCCTCCATATGATCCTATCTTCCCTACCCACTGAATGAAATGCAATCTTCATCATATTAGTAACAATACTTGGATTGAAGAGAGCTCTCAGCTTCTGTATGTCCCACCATTTTGTGTTGCTATCAATCAAAGTATCTAATAAGGCATCTCTACAATGTTCTGGTATACAGACAGATTCTTGCTGTAATGAGTTATGGCTAGGGATCTAGCAGTCTTGCCATATCTTGATATTCCTTCCATCTCCTACTCTCCATTGGAAACCCTTCATCAAACATGATCATGCTTCCCATATCTCCCTCCAAGTATAGGAGGGGCTATGTACTAATTTTGCCTCAAGGAAATCAGAATGTGGAAAGTACTTTGCCTGAAAAATCTTGTGAAGAAGAGTATCACTTACTTTTAAGATTCTCCATCCTTGTTTTGCTAAAAGAACCATATTGAACTTCCTGAGATATTTAAAGCCCATGCCTCCATAGAATTTAGATGCACATAGCTTGTTCCAACTTACCCAATGTATTTTTCTTTCATTTTCTTTTTTGCCCCACTAGAATTATACTTGACCCTTCCAATTCCTTACATAAACAATCAAGCAACTTGAAGCAACTCATGGAATAGGTTGGAATGGATAGAGCCACTACTTTAATGATGATCTTTTTGCCACCTTGTGAAAGCTGTTTTTACTTCCAAGTTTGCAGTTTATGCCGCCATACACAATGCTTGATACCAGAAAATGCTTTTAATTTTGCTTTTCCAATCATGGGTGGTAATCCCAAAAAATTTTCATATTGTTGAACTGTGCTAGCCCCCATCCCCCCAATAATGCCATTATATCTTCTCTCATATCAGCCCTTGTATTTATACTAAATACCATAACAGTTTTTTCCTTATTGATCTTCTGACTTGAGGCCATCTCATACTGTTGCAACAACTCCATATCAACCTTGCAAAACATTACACTTTCATCTGTAGAGAGTAGATAGTTGGTTTGTGGTACCCTTCTATATATTTGTATGCCTTGAATGCCATGTTGTTTATCTGCTTGTCTCGGTAAATGGATCAATTCTTCAATGCAGAGTAGAAAAAGATAAGGGGACAAAGGATCCCATTGTCTTAAACCTCTGCTAGGAGTTATATACCCAGTTGGCATCCCATTAATAGGAATAGAAAGAAGCAGAAGTAATACACTTCATAATAAGATGAATGAATTGTGCATCAAACCCCAAGGTCTCCATAATGTTTTGCAAGATTTTATGGGTGGATGTGCAAGTCACGGACCTAAACATAATCCACTACATTATACTAGAATACTATTGGTAGTTCCCCTTTACATATTGCCAAGAGGAAGGAATGTGGGCATATGGGTGTATTAAAAAAGCTTCTAGTTGATTTACGGGTCTTTTAGTTTATAAGGTAGGGCAAAGCTACTTTGCATATTACTAATAGAAAGGAAGGTGGTGGAAGACATTATTATAGGAAATTCTTTTCTGGGCTAGTTGGTGAAAGTAATGGAGGATTGTATTCTAATTGAGGAAAAAATGAATTTTTTGAAAAAATCTAGAGATGGAAATAGACTATATGTAACACCCCACTTGAAAGGTCCATTAAAACTTGACCTTAGCTTCCTTAATCCTAGTTAGTGTAAGATGATGATTATATTTTTTTGGAAAAATTTTAGGGATTATTTTTTTAACTTAAGAATCACACTTTGAGCTAGAATTATTGGAAGAGTTTTAGTGGAATGACACTTGGCATTATTAGTGGGCTAAGCATAAAGGGCTAAGTATAGATGGATCTGGGGGTAAACCCAAGAATGTTTAATTAAGGGGCCTCAATCACTAAGTATGTGATAGGCTATAACAATAGGTGCCATAAGCCTAGACTCATTTGGATTTATAGGGTTTTAGGCACCTCTTGAAGAACCTTAGAAATTAAGTCCAATGTGTAGTAGGCTTGAAGCCTTTGGGCCTAACTTGGTAAGGTTGAAGGCCTTTGGCCCAACTTTTGAAATACTTGTTATTTGGACCCAAACTTGTTAGGCGCTTGAGGTCTTAGATGAGTCCTTAAATCTAGACATAAGGTACATTCAATAACTCACAACCAAGACCACCTCCAAGGCTTACACAATGGCCCAACAAGCCCAACCCACAAGGCCCAACAAGCCTTATCTTTCATTTTTATTATTCTAAGTGAAGCCCATATACACCATACCATTGGTTTCTCTCAAGTCCAAGATGTGCCACACGCCCTTATAGTTCCCACCTAACCACGGTTAAGCTTCAAAACTGAGTTAAGAAGTACTAATCATCTCACACATGCTTAGTGACCTCTAAACCATGTTTTTAGCTTAATTTTTCTTTAATTGATTTCCCACAATTTTTTTCTGAATTTTCTTGTTTCTATTGTTTATTTGAATTGTTCTTAGACCAAATTAGAAGATTATACTTGACCCAATACGTGTCAATAAAAGTAAAGACATGTCAATGCCAAGTTGAACACCAATCAGCACCTAGGTGCACCTTCATGCACATTGCACCAAATCAGCCCCTAGCCCACCATTTCCATCATATTTTCAACTGTAATTTCACCAATCACACCTCACCATGTCACTCAAGGTTTTAACTTATAATTGGACGAAATACCTCCAAGAAACCAAACAAAACCCAACCATTTCCTTAGGAAATCTGGTTGGAATCAAACGGAATAAGCTTTCCCCCAAACATTTGCCAAAATTGATTGGCAATTTCACATTGAACCACTCTGCAACCACCTCACTTCCTTCCCTTCCATGACCTGCACACACATTATCACTTGGCAGCCAATCCCTCCACCCACCTAAAAATTTCATTAAGAAGTGTCATCATACCTACACAACATAGCCATGGAGAAAGCATAAGAAGATGAGGCAAGTAAGTGATGAAAGTAAGATGAAGACCCTACCCGACAACAATCTAGCTTGACAATTTCTTAACCAAACCAGCTCCTGTACCCATAGCCTCATTGTAGCACCTAAAAGTGTAGAAATGATGGGAGTTTGAACACTACTCACCTGCATATGTTATGATGTTATGATGTTATAATGTTATATTATGTTATCAATGTATTGAGAATAACTCTGCATACAACATAGTTTTTACATGAGTTGTACTATAGTCACCAACAGATACTCACAATGCATATAGGGAATTGTGATGACACCATACGTTATGATGTTAATGCTAATGTTAATCATAAATCATAATGATGGCTTAATGATGATGAAGTGTTATGTTTTGAAAGTTGAACTGAAAAATGTTCTCTGTAAGAAAATGTACATAAAAACAAAGATTTTTATTATGACTTGAAAGATTTTTTTTTAAAAGCTGGACGGGAGAATAATACAAATTTATTAGCATTCATTCATATCATATTTATCATCTGTCATGCATAATTTATCTTTGTGCACATTAATTTTTAACTTACAAAGATTTCAAGTAAATATCACCCCTTGTGGACCACTATCATTCCACCTAAAATTATAGAAGTTGTGATAGGATCAGGAGAGGATAGACAGGATGGATCAATGGATACAATTGATTGAGGAGGAGTTGAACTTGGAGAGGAGATTAGATTAGATTTTGGTGTTCATAGCACTAAGTCAGCATACGGTAGAGCTTATGATGTTATTAATGCTATTGGGATGTTTTAATTCATTCTGGCATGAGTTATATTTAGTCACCCTTATTTTGCTAGGATTATTGCATACTGCTGGTTGCATTCTAGGATGCATTGGATATTAACTGTCATGCATAGGGGTATGTAAGTTTATGTTGCATGTCCTGAGTCTCCATTCCATTCCTAGCTGAGGTTTGGGGGCATCACACTGTATGTGGCATAGAAGTGCTCTAATTACGACTACAAATACATGGTGATGATAGAATATGGTGAAGCAATAAGAAGTTCATTGTCATTTGAAAAGGAATAGGAGGGAGGGGATGAAAGAGATTTGTTGATACTCTTAGTCAAATGCCAACCTTTATTTTTGGTAGCAAAAACATTGTATCCTCTTTGCATGTTGGTAGGGGTATGCTCAAGGCATCCCAGGATCAAGTGGATACATATCAGTGCAGAGGAGGTCATATAAGAGGTTCTAGAAGGTTCGTCAATGGTCTCGATGCCTCATAAACATAGGACGAAGAGTGATATATTGGATTGGAGAGATAGTTTCAGTGGTAGCAAGTCAAGGGTGTTTCAAAGAGACCATTATGAGTTGCAGAAACCCAAATTAGGGGCTAATCATAAGGGAGTTAGGGCTATAGTAGGTGGCTCATCATTTGGAGGCTCGTTAGTAGGTGGCATGCCTAAGATTCTATCATAAATGAATGATCAACTTTTGGTTTTAAAAGAGATGAGGGAGAGGCTGATCAAACAAGTGCATGAGGGGTTGGCTTTGGTATGAGCTTGAAGCAAAGCAAAGAGAAGGCAAGGTCTAGTGGACTTTGGATGGGCTATCCTAATTGTAAACTTAGTGGGCCCATGAATTGTATCACTGATAAGGGTAAATAAAAAATTGGGTAGGACCAGCGAGCAACCCAACACACACAAGTTTGGCAAGCCAGAAACCAAATTCATATGAAATGGATTTAGGCTCGAATTCTCCTCATTGCACATTGATGGTTGCTCTATCCTCACCAGATATTACAAATTTGTTAGCTGACAGTAGTTGGTCCCCCATCATCGTCTCTCCAATGATAGTACTGCCAACAAGCAAGAATGAGGGGTTTACGAAATAGGTCTAGCCTTAGGTTCTCTCCTTTGTACATTGACAATTACTCTGCCCCCCACCAAGTCCCAAACTTATATGCCTGTCATCAATGGTTCCTCTATCCCTTTAATGGTAATATCTTGACAAGTGAGAATGTGGATGTTTACAAAATCGATTCAAACTCGATTTCTATCATCTTCATGTTGTTGGTTGCACTGCCTCCAAGATGTCACTAACTTGTTTGGCAATTGTCGAAGGTTCTTCTACCACTATCCCTCCAGTGACCGTGAAGCCAACAAGAGAGATTGAGGAAAATTGTTCTTTGGGAATGGATGAGGGAGTGATTGAGCTGCATTATTGCATATTTTATACTTTTAGAAACCAAGATATTTTCAATTATTTTATTATTTTATTATTGGTTTTAGATGGAAAATGGTTTATAGGCATAAATTTGAATTGTGATTTAAATTAGTTAATATCATGATTTATGCTTAATTTTGTAACTTGTGATTTGATTAGGCAATAATTCTTTACATGCATAATATATTTTTGATATTCTATTTTTACTTTTTAATTTATTTTTGATTTTCTATCTATGTTATTTCTTTTTCTTATTCTTACTGCTTTTAAATAGTGACTCTACTTCTAATTGTGACCTTTACACATATGTTTACACAACATGGCACGAAATCAATGCGTGAAAAGAAAGAAATATTTTGAAGGAGATGTAAAACTGATCAGCATGTTGGCACATGGTTTGAGTGGAATATATTTTAATAATTAATGAAAAGATGTGAGGAATATGAGTGAAGCACCTGGCCGATTATTCATGCATGCACTAGCTAGCAAGTTAGCTTTGTAATTGATCTCTTGGTCAAGAAAAAGATGAAGTGTTGTTTTTAAACTTTCTAGCCTTTGACTTTTCAATGGGACACATGTAAACAAGAAGGAAAAGCATTACTTTTGCACATGGGCAGCACTTTTTCTTTTCTTTATTTTTATATGTTTCTACACGCAGGTAATGACATGTGATTTCATTGCAGTCTAGGAGCTTAGACGCTAGCTGGACCCTGCAGCTCCTGCAAGACTTGTTGGGACGCAGAGCACACCTAGAGACTTGCTGGAACGAAGTGCAGCAGAGGCGCAAAATACGGACAGGGACAACTCCTGTGTCAACTTACGGAAAGGAGGAAGCTTTCCTCCTGCATCAACGTGGATCCCGCAGCATGTTGAAGCAACATATCTCTTCTTTTGGGTGTATAAGTTTAAACATGTATTACCACATGGGTAAAGAGAAGAGCTATTGATCAAAATTCTCTCAAACATGCAGACAACAAACTTTCTACCTGGACAGCTTTGGACGGATCATGAGAAAGTAAGCTTTTTGCCGCACGCATGTAATGGGCTGAGATTGACAAAACAATAGGAGAAAATATATTTGGCATGCAACACAGCTTCTTGCTTTTGACAGTGCTTTTGAACACAGAGCATGCTGACAGACGTTGCAAATTTATATTTTTTTCTAGATTCACGTGAGATGCATCAATCCTTCTTTTCATGCACATTGTCGATCGCATGGGATTTATTTTTTTTTGGAACAATTACTAAGATGTGCATGTTATAAAAATAACGGAAGCAGGGTCTTTTGAGGGCCCTTGATCATTCAGTCGAGAGAGCCATAACATAGTGTAATATAATTATTTTTAGTTTTTCTTTATTTTTTTCTTAGAGAACTCAGGTATTGAGAGGGAGATGGCGGAGCAGTTGTAGAGCCCCCTGGCCCAATTTGTTGCTGCCCATCCTTTCTCCTCTGCCTGTAGTATTTTCTCCAGTTTATTTTGTGAGAATAAGATAAGAGAACAGACACTTGCTAGAGAGTTTTAGACTGGTTTTAAGCCAACTCCAAATTCCACCGTTCAGCATAGTTCTAGAGCCCCTTGGCCACACTATTGCTGCCCATCTCTTTTCTTCCACCTTTGGCTTTATTTCTCCAGTTTATTTTAATTCCAGTTTGTTTAATTTGATGTCACTTATTTTTCTTGCACTTTTAAGCTTTTATTTAAATTCATGTATGTTTAATTTGATGTCATTTATTTTACTTGCTTTTAAATTTTTGTTTATTTAATTTGATGTCATTTACTTTTCTTTGCCACACTCAAAATCCAAAAAATATGAATCTGGTTCACGACCAATATATTTTTCATTTCCATTGCACTCTTCCATTCATTGTATATATCACCATTCTTATTTTCTCTTTGTGAATGTTTTCACCATTTTGTACGAGTTTGATTTTAAGCAAACTTTCTTTGTGGAGACGATCTAGGAATTTTATTCCAAATTGTTATGCGACATCTTCCTGCACTTAGGAGAGCCTTTGTGCTACTCAATTTTGAGCGAGTCAGGGAGCAAAATTTCAGTTGTTTTACACTCTCTTAATGGCGGTAATTCCTTGCTATATTACTCCCTCAACAAGTGATATCTATAAGTGGAGTCCTTTCTTCTTTAATGGACCAAGAGACTTGAACCCATTGCTAGAAGTGGAAGTAGATCAGATGGAAATGAGCTTATTTAGAGAGAGCTCGAGTTTATGAGTAGTTGTTTGGATGAGTGATCTATGCACCAAGATTATCATATTAAGAAAGTCGTTGACTAGATGTTTGGAGGTTGTAGATTAAGCATTTGTGCCAACAGTTCGATTCTCGGTTTTGTTGAGTTCTCATGGGTTTCTTTAGCAGTTTGTGTGGCTTAAGACAAAACAATCCATTATAACCTTTTTTATTTGTTATTATCGTAGAGGCTCTAAGTAGAATGTTTTCGCCTTCAGTTGAGATTTTTTTTTCCAGGTTTCTCAGCTGGGGATACTAACCATGACTCAATCATTATTTCTAGTCATTTGTTTTTAGATGATACGTTATTATTTTTTGATGCAAGCCAAGGTCATATCCAATCCTTGAGGGTTATCTTCCTTTGCTTTGAAGCTACATCTGGTTTGAAAGTAAATCTTCCTAAATCTGAGCTACTTGTTGTGGGTAACATTCACAACAAAAGGAGTCTGGCCAATTTATTAGATTGTGAGGTTTCTTCATTGCCTATGAAGTGCCTTTCTCTTCCCTTGGGAGCATCATCCAAAGCCAAGATTATTTGGGATAAGGTGCTAGAAGATTGAGCATAGGGTAGCTGGGTGAAAAGGTTGTATTTGTGAAAAGGGGACCGGGTTACCTTAATAAAGAGCACACTTTCAAACATTCCCACATACTTCTTATCATTATTTCCATTTCCTACTAGTGATGCCTCATGGATTGAGAATCTCCAATGAGATTTTTGTGGAATGGGCTAGTGAGAAGTTTAAGTTTCTTATAATTGGTTAGGAAAATGTGTGTTTTCCAGTGAGGGGTCATGTGTTGGGGATTCGCAATTTGATGGTCTTCAATAAGGCTCTCTTAGGAAAATGGATGTGGAGATATCATTATGAGAGGGAAGCATTATGGAAGGTGGTGATTGATACTAAGTATAGGAGTACTTGGGGGGTTGGTGTTCTAATAAAGTTAGCACGCATATGCAGTGGGGTTATGGAAAAATATTCAAAAAGTTTGGGGGTCCTTTCTAGACATGTTAGATTGATGATGTGGGATGGTCATGATTAGTTTTTGGTATGATGTTTGGGTTGAAGATAGGCTCTTAATGTAATAACCCAATCCCATATTGTTTTTTTTTTCCCTTTATTTTTTATTTTTTATTTTTTTTAAGCCTAAGCCCAATCTGTCCCAAACCCTACATTTTTTTTTTCTCTTCTCCCACTTTTTCCCATTGATACTACACAACCCCTCTTCCCACAAACACGATCTCTCTTGCACAAGAATATCCATCAATGCACCAATACCTCTGTCACTCCTCTCCCTCTCTATGTTGCCAACCATCTTTGCCAGACTGTGGTGCCACCGCTTCCCACTCCCAGTTGCTGATGTTGATAACTCTCTATACGTCACTCTCGTGTTCTCTATCTCTCTCTGCGCATGCCCTTTCTCTCCCGCACATTCTCTCTCCCTCTAACTTTGTTAATCTCTCTCTCTCTCTCTCTCTCTCTCTCTCTCTTCCTCTCAGTTTTATTTTCTGCATCACCGCCTCATAGTGGCCACCTATGGAAAGCCTATACGCCTCTCAATCCCGCCTTACCAAGCCCCTGTCTATGTCTTTGTTTCATTTTTTTGCCCTCTCTGACACCGACACTCTCTCTTTTAGTATTGGATCATGACTTATAGAGGCTACCGGAGTCAACGTATACCTCTTGCCGTCAAGGTCTTTTCTCTCTTCAAATTAGTATGATTTCAATTTTGTCTGCAATTTATTATTCTACCATTTGAAACTGGTTTTGATGTTTCCCTTGTGTCAAAGGGCATCACAAATGCCCCTAGGCAGTGCCCTCACTCTCAAATCTAATAGACCATTGTGACGTGATTTGGGTAAGGTAGCCTGAACATTAGTCTCACAATTTGTACTATTATTTTTCCTAATTTGAAGGTTTAGTTCTTACTTGGAATTTAGTTGTCTCTATTGTATGTTAGAACTCATAAATTGTGTGAGTTCATGGCTGGTTGATGTTTTGGTGAGCCTCTTGGGAATTAAGTTATCATTGTTATATTTTAGAACCCGTAAGTTGTGGGTGGTTAATGTTTTGGTGGGTCTCTTATTTGAAAAGTCATGAATGGAGGAGGGAGAGGAGGGGATGATCGTAAAATATGGGTTGGTGTTCGGATGTGTCTGGAGTAGTGAGTTTTGGGCATTGGGCTTGGGTCATTATAAACTCAAGGCACTATGTTGGAATATTTTGGTTGAAGGGGTATTTATGGACTCATATTGAGCTATAGTCGGGCTTTAGACTTTTATTGGTTAGAATGGTGGTGTTAGTGTGAGTTACTAATAGTAGTTGTATTTATGGATTAGGTCATGACACTACCATCGATCAAGTTCAAAACTTAGAGAGTATATTGCAAAAGTTAGGTATGCAGTGCTCCTATACTAGACTTTGTCTAAAATGACTGAGGTTGGTTTTATGAAAAACATGCGTATTTTGTTATGAAACTTTTGAAAACAACCTCGATCATTTTTCTACATAACTTACTATATTTGAATAAGAAAAGAAAGATATTTTTCTATCATGATTGGTATAGACATGAGTATTTTTTATACATTGTTTCTTATTGCATAAAAAAAAACGACTATGAAATCTGAAAGTTTTATACATGATGATACGAATATGATATGTATTTGTTTAGTACTTCGTTATGAAATTATTTTGCATGTGAAAACCCTGAGGCATAAGATTTTATTTTCCTCTGATTTATGTCCTTGCCATAGGTAATATTAGTGGCCTCTAACCCAGCCACGGGTGATAGTAGCGACCTCCGACCCTACCACAGGTAATTGTAATGGTTGCCGGCCCTGCCACGGGTTATAGTAGTGGCCACTATTTGAGTACAAACCATTTTGGTGACAGAGTGATTTATGTTTTGCTTAACTATCTGTAAATTGCACAACCTTGCCACGGGATAAACGTAGCTTTTGTTTTGAGTGCATCATTTTGGTGAAAAAACAATGATTTATGTTCTGCTTGGTTATCTATAGATATGGAAAACTCTACCAAAAGGGTAAACATGGCCTTTGTTTCTATTTCTAATGTTGTTTGGTTCCTTGTGCCTAAGGTCTATTATTATGGAGATGAGGTCCTTACTAATCATGGTAGAAGCCACTTTCCTTGGAAGAGCATTTGAAGGAGTAAAGCACCTCTTAAGACTTTTTTCTTTTCTTGTTTTGGCTTGGGCTGCATCCTTAGGGAAGATCTTGACTATTGACAACCTAAGTAAACATGGACTTATCCTTGTTGACTAGTGTTGTATGTTAAAACATAGTCGTGAAACAATTGATCATCTACTTCTACATCATGAATTTGCTAGGGCCTCATGGAATTATTTTTTTAACAATGTGGGTTTAGCATGGGTTATGCCTTTGAGGTTGTTTGATCTATTGGCCAGTCAGAGGGGATTCAGGAGATACCTCAGATTGTAGCTATGTGGAAGATGTCTATTTGTCTACTTTGGTGCATTTGGAAAAGGAATGACCAAAGTTTTGAGGATCAAAATAGCACTTTGGAAGAATTTAAGAATCTTTTTCTTGAAGACTTTATTTATGTGGTCTATTATTATAGATTTTAATGGTCTCAACTTTCAATACAATCTTGTTTATCTATTTCTAGTTCCTAATTATGTACAGTCTCTTATATACTTCATGTGTACTTGAGCTATGTCTATTTCAATATTAGTGACATATCATCTTACTTATATAAAAAAAAGTAGTTTCCAATTCAAACTAGTTGGACCTAGATTGGCTTGGGTCCTTATCCTTAAGATCCGCCCACATAATTAGGAACAACTGGCTTCATAAGTAAATCAAATAGTTGATCTCAGTTAGAGAAGAAGCACACATTAAGAATTTTAGCAGCAACCCAATCATGGACAAAGTGGAAATTAATTTCCACATGTTTTGTACGTGCATGCATGATAGGGTTAGCTAAGAAGTCAGTGGCGTCGATGTTATCTCACCATAGTTTCATAGGAGAGGAGAGAATTATGCCAAGATCATGAAGGAGGTACTGGATCCACTACAATTCAACTATTGTACTCGCTAGAGCCTTGTATTATACATCTATGCTTGACTAAGAGACAACTGGATGTTTGTTGGAGTTCCAAGAGAAGAGGAAGATGTGGTAAGCCCCAGTTGAGCACTGGTCATTCAGGTAGCCCACCTAATCAGCATCTAATAATGCTTCAAGGTATAGCTATGGCTACTTTGTGAGAAGGAAACCATAAGTAACAATGTGATTGAGGTATCATAAAACAAGCTTTATGGCTTACCATTGGAGTCTTATTAAACAATGCATAAATTGACAGCTAAGGAAGATTTGACCTTGTGAGATACAATTGTAGAAGCCGGGGCAATTGCAAAACAAAGTGGGGTCCTTAAATGGATGTCCATCATAGGCATAGATAGAATGAGAAGAGCACATCGGTGATGATATTGGCTTAGCCTCAAGTAGGTTGTTCTGTTTTCGAAGATCGATTGTGGTGCCCCATTCCTCCATAAATGTGACAACCTGAACTTAGCCAAGTTCACCCATTACTTCAATTACTTTTAGCCTTAGCCCAATTATAAATTGGCCCAAAGGGATTTGGTAAGGTGAGATTTGGTGAGGGACATGGCCCCCATCTTATTGCTAGTGCATTAGGCACCCAAGCCCAAAAAGAGGCCCAAAGAACTAGTGACAATAGGCCACTAGAAGATTTAGGATTTATAAACCTTAAGTAGGATACTGATAATGGAGGGAGGTGCCAAAAAGGAGATAGTAACCTTTAGATTCCCTAAACTCAATCATTTGTGACCTAGGGAAGGGGCATTTTGGTTGGACAAAGAAACTTGCCCCATGGCAAGCATGCAAGAAAGCTTCTAGAGGAAGTGAAAGAAATCGAGGGTAGACAAGGCGTCAACTCACCTAGGGCACACTCTCACTCCACCAACCGCCCTACCACATGGCCAACATGCAACCTTGTTATCAGAATTTGTTGAATCTGGACTTAAAATTTGAAGAAGGAAAGAGAGATGGTGGGTTTTGGTTACCCAAAAGCTACACACCAGCCACCACTAGCATTAATGCATGGGGAGTACCTAGGAGATTTGCAATGATAAGGATTTGTAAGAGGTGCATGGGGTAAATCAAAATTTGAAGACAAAGTATCTAAGAGATCTTAGGGATTCGGCTAAGGAGAGAAGAACACCTAACCCATTGAAGGCCAATCTTCTTTTTCAAATTATCACACATGCACAAGCCTTTTGAGTGTCTAGAAGAGGGAATGATGAGGAAAGTGAAGAGGAGCTTTGGGAAGGAACCAAACACCCTAAAGGCTTCTAGAAGAATCTTGAGTAAGAAGGGACAACAAGATTTTGGCTAGGGAAAACACAAACACACACACACACACATGCCACATGCCAAATGGCATCCATGCACAAGCCTAAGATCCAAGATATGACGAAACACACTTAGGGTTTTGGCCATAAAGACCTACACGCCCCTTGTCTTTAGTGTGTCATTGAAACTAGACAACAAAGGCGAATGGTAAGGGGCATTTATGGTTTCAGTTAGAACAAGGGCCATGCCATTTGTCATCCTTGTTAGAAGAACCCCTTGGCATTACCAAGAAGGGCAATGATGAGAAGATCTTGACCAAAAGAAGAAGTAACATGCCACATGGCAGCCATGGACAAGGACCTTCAGTTTCAACAATCAAGGTAATGATAAGAGAGAGAGAGTGTGTGGGGGCATTGAGGGCATGTTTAAGGGCTTCATTAAAAGTCCAGTGCCTACACCCCTCAAAGGATGCCCAAAGGTCATTGTGTCTAAAGTTTCATATTTTCAACTCCCTCTTCTCTCTCAAGCTCGTCCACTCTAGGGAGAACAAGCCACACATACCATACTCTTCTTTCCATCAAAACATACTCTACACACATGGCTTGGGGAGGAGAGCTAGGAACCCCACGTTGGAAGGAACTACACGGTAAGGATCACCAAGCCTTCTACTCCACTCATTTCCCTTGAGCACACATGCACTCACAAGGATTTTCTTTGGTCTAAGGGGATTCGGTTTGGGTGAGTAAATGGTGAGGTAGTACACCTTGTCTCAAGTTTTGAGGATGATGGGAATGTTGGTTCCGCCATGATGGATGTTGTTAAGTATGAGAGTCTAGGGTTTTCCTCCCAAGGAGACTGGACCACCACTAGCGAAGAAATGGAGTGAATGAACCTTTGAAGGCTAGGTAACACATGGCAACCACTAGGGTTTCGACCATGAGAGTAGATGGACACATATGAAGTGTACTCCTTACACACACCGTGAACACTAGTAACCACTAGGGTTACAAGGATCAAACCATTACGAGTTTTACCAAGAGAGGAAAGTGTAAACTCCATTCAGCCTAGGGTATTTCCTCAAGACCGACGAGTTCATGAATGGTCACAAAGTAAGAAAGAAACCCAAGAACCAAATAGGACACACACACATTGGAATTGAAGTATCATTGATTTCACTAAGTCTAATGATTTAAACAATACATTTTGTAACAGTCTGCTAGAAATTCAAGGGATGAATTTCTTTAAACTTTTAGAAACTTGTGAAAATCCAAAAGTTTCCATGAATCGGCTCAATCACATAAGTTTTATTCTGTCAGAATAGATAGTGTAGCCACTCACTATGGTGCCAGAGTGCAATTTTTATTATTTGGGATACCTAGAAGTGTCAGAATGGGATACGGTCTGTGCCATCAGTTTCATTTGAATATTTAGAATTTATAACCCAATAAAATCATTTTGAATTTTTGAATGAAAGGTCTGTTCGAAAATGCGTTTTGATTATTTTGAGGACTTTAGAGTTTAATTTTAATAAACGATTTGCACCCTAAGGTTAGTATGTATATTTAGAACTTCACAGTGTAAAGTTTATTTTCACTTTTTTTAGAGTGAATAATAACCTCAATAGTAGCACCAAGTGCAGTGTTCTCAAAATCACAGCATGGAATGTCCAAATTAAGTTGGAGAAGTTTTATTTGGATACTTGGTAAGATTTTAGCCACACTTGGTAAATAGTATTGGATACTTGGCACCTAGAGGAACCATGAGATGTAAATGGAAATGAAATCAAGCATTAAGATCATGCCACCTAAGCAAAATACTATTCCATCAAATCATCCAATTTGTGTCAAACCAAAGAGGATTTCAACCTGAGTGAAATCTTAAGTACTTGGAATCCAATTGATCAAAAGCTTGGTTGATACTAAAACCCTAAATAGTTTCCCCGAATCCCAAACTTGTTTCCAAACCTTAAATGGATCCGGTTTCTAGCTTGGTGTTTAGTCACTTGATTGAATCACTTCTACATGCTATGACATCATTATTCAATCCTTTAAACTTCAGAAATTTCATTGTGCCAAAAAAATAATTGGATTTGGGTTTGATAGCAACCCAAGTCTTAGCCAAACCCTCTTTAAACCCCAAATTGAGGCCTACTATGTTAAGGCCTACAAAATTGGGCCACCTTTGCAAGACTTGTGGAGAAAGTTTCCCCCCATCCATGGTTGACCAATCTCTACCCAAAATACCCCCAAGTTGTACTTGATTTGAAGGCCAAAGCCACCTCACTCACCAAGTCTCACACGACAGCTCTAGGAAGCAATATTGTGGGCTGGTTTTGCCAATTGTTTAGGGCTAGCATAGCTACGACTCAAGGCCATTCACACCCTCTCATCACCCTCTCAGTTGTGTAAGAAGGTGACCATTCCATTACCCTTTAATTTCATCAATTTTCAACACTTTTCTTGGAGAAAAACCTAAAGTTTCTTTCAAACAATTTTCCTAAGTGACTTTGCACGCCCTTTCTTAAACTTTTGTAAGTGTTATGTCACAAAGTTTCCTTCACAAGAGTTGTTCCCCTTTGAGTCTAGTTTTTGCATATATGTATATATATTGACTTTTTATTGGCCATTTGATCAGTAAAATGCTATTTTGAGTTGGAGAGTGCTTGTTATTTTGGTGTTTTTTACCAAGCTATTGGAAAGATCTTGGTCTTTTTTTTTTCTTTTTTCTTTTTTAAAGGAGTATTTAACATGTTTATATAAAATTTTGATGAGGATCTGTTGCATGTTATAAGCTTTTGATGAAATCTTTTCTTAGATCTAAAAAGTTGGAAATTGGAAGGAGTAAAACTGTTTCTATTTTGTGGAAGCTTGGATCTTTTGTGGTCAAATCATGCTCCAGTTGTTTTGGTATTTTTACATTATCATCCTAAATCTTTGATCTACATGTTAGGATGTACTTCGAATATTTTTTGTGTTGATTTTTAAAGATATGACTTTTATGCATGATAAAACTCGATTAGGCCATAAAGTGGAGGTTTGTGGTTAGATCCATGTTATAGTTTAATTTTGGCCATGTAATCTTGAGTTTAATACTTGGATCTACCTTAGAACATGTTTTAAACCTTGTCATAATTTTAGTTTGTGATTCTGTATTGGATCAAGTGGTTTGATCAAAAACCAAATTTTGAGTGTTTTGAGTTTAAGTGTTGAAGCCAAAAGTTTGGTGATGGATTTGTGATTTTTGGTGATTTTTACTTGATGCTTCAGAAGATGATATTTCTTATGAGTATGTTAGGAATATATTGAAAGTTATTCTTGAACTTTAGAGTTCTTTGAAATATTTTAAAATGAGATCAAACCTTGTAAATCAAAGGTTATGTTTTTAGTTAAAGTTTGGAACTTTTTTTGTTAAAAAGTTTGGTTTTTTATGAATTTGACTTTTTATTGGTTGTTTTAGTATGCCTTTTAAGCATATGATATGATGATTTATGTTGCAATATTTTGGTCTTGGATAGAATTGCAACAAAAAAATCAAAGTGTTTTTGCCTATGAGTGTTTTGGCCTTAGTGTATTTGTCATGGTTGTGATTTTTTTGAAATTTTTCTAATTAGATATTTGGATTTATGACAAAATTTACATAAGGATAAATTTTGGAGTTAGGATGTAAAATCCTTAAGTTGGGAGTAAAATGGTCATTTTTCCATATATAGAGGGTAAAATGGAAAGTTTACTCTAAGATAGTACTTTCATGTTTCTAAGTTATTAGTGATGAAGTTCTAACGTCTAGAGATCCTTACTTATAGTTTATAGTGTTTCATGCTTTCTTCGTAATGTGACAATCATTGTAAGTTAACTTCTAACTTACTGTCAGATTAATTTGTATGTTTGGTTGGTAGTGGAACTATTGTTTATGTACTTATGTTATCACATATGCCATGTTATGCCATGTCACTACATGTTTATCTGTTACACGATATATTCTATCATGAAATATTTATCTATTACATGATTATTCTATCACATATTATTTGTTTGTTACATGTTATACCATGTTATGTAATGTTTATCTAGTACATGTTATGCCATATCACAAAATGTTTGTTTGTTTAATATTACGTCATGTCATTCGCCTTATATACATGTCACGTTACATTACGTCAGGTTATTTGTCATTATGTTTAATGTTACTTTATGTCTCGAGTACAATTTGTGTATCTCGAAACTAGTATTTCCACGTCAATATAGGATGAGGTAATATCCTAATGGAACACTGCTGTTTACACTAGAGTGTCTAAACTAGTGTAAAATTCTCGAGATTGATAAGATAAAGATCAACAGGCTTTGAATGGAAAGTTCAAGTCATTGTGGAGAACCCCCTGTTGAGTCCTTCTCTTTCCTCTCTAGTTGAGAGAGAGAAAGTGTAATGTTGAATATCTTCGTATCCTGATACAAAGAAATTGTCTCTCAGTGCAGATTGGAAGTCTAGTCTTTTTCCTAATTTTCAAGTTTATTCTCTAAGTTTCAATGCAATGATCCAGTCTGCAATGTAAAAGAATGGCAGAGGAGGATCTCTCAAAGTTATGGAAAGGCCTGAACCTTACTGAAAAAGCGGAAGGCCTAGTTCAACTCCTAGAACAGGATGTGCTTACAGCAGCGTAAAGAGGAATCAACTGCCTTCTGGCAATGGTTATTAACGAAAGGAGTTTTAACAAAGAGGCATTATGCTTCACCCTGCCCTTGGTCTAGAGATTGGAAGATGGCATCACCTTCACTAAAGTAGGCGACAACAGTTTCATCATGGAATTCCAGCAAATACAAGACAAAGACAAAGTGCTCCATGGAAGGCCTTGGACCTTTGACAGAAATCTCATAGTTATACAAGATATTGATAGCAGCCTCCCTACAAATGAAGTTAGCTTTTCTCATGAACCCTTCTAGGTTCAACTACATAATGTCCCTTTTGCTAGTATGAATGAAGTCTATGGGGAAAAAATAGTTGCTGCAATTGGCAAAGTAATCAAGGTCGAAGTAGATGAAGAAGGCAAGAGCTGGGGCAATTACTTAATGTTGCAAGTGGAGGTGGACATTACCAAACCTCTGGCTAGAGGAAGGTGGCTCCAAATAGGTGAAAGACAAATATGGATAGACTTCAAATACAAGAGGATAAAGGCTTTTTGTTTTTTTTTTTAAGATGTGGAACCATTAAACATCCAAGGGGAGGATGCCAAAACGAAAGGTTTGGAAACCATGCTTAGACTGAACTGCTTACTTAATATGGGTCTGGGTTAAGAGCTACTCCAACCAGGCCCTCATCAATGGCAGCCAAGCACTATGGAGGCAGAGCATACTCCAACAACACAGAACCAAAGCAGCAACAACTAGGCATGGTGGGGGTTGGTAAAATTTCCAGGAAAAGTACAGCAGAGGGAGCCATGGCACAAAGTAAGGTAGTAGTTGTGAACCTAGAACCAGCAGGGCACGGATCTATGCAAAAGATGTCTACAACCCCACCAACTCAAGCAAAAAGTCAAAGTTGCTACACGACAGGTAAACTTAGGGCTGTTCATCCGGGCCGGTTTTTATCTGGCCCGGCTCGGAACTCGAAAAATCGAATTTCCGGTTGCAGTTTTCGGCCCAGATGAAATCCGGGTCGTACTCCGCATTTGCAAAACCGGATACATCCGGTCCGAACCTAGGTATGAAACCCAGGTTCCGTTTTAGAACCCGGTTAACCGGGTTTGTATAAAAGCTTCAAAAAACTGTAAAGCCTCGTCTCCCGTGACCTGGTCTCCCAACTTCCCAAGTCCTTTCTCTCTCTCTCTCTCTAACACACGAAACCCTAGCCGCCCTCTTAATCTCCTTCGTTCTTCACTCCCCAACTCCCCCACCAGTGACCACGATCTCTCTATCGTCGAGCTTGAGCTTGGGATCCTGCGGTCTGAGAGTCTTCAATCTAGTGCCGATGCAGAAAAACCCTCTCTCTCTCCCTCTCAGTAAGTCTCTCTCCCGATCTGTGAACAATAAATTTAAATGTGATAGATCTAGTGATTTGGTGAACTGGGTCTCTCTGTGCTTAGATAGATCTAGTGATTTGCCGAATGGGAGTTTTAAGGTTTTTTTTTTGGGATTTCTCTTTTTTTATCTTAGTGGGTTTTTTTTTTTTTTTTTTTTTTTTTTTTTTTTTTTTAAATTTTTTATCATTTGGTTCTTGTTCTTTATTGCTTTTTAAATGACTATTGGCACCATTGGCAAGATGTATTTGCTGGAGGTGTTCTAGGTATGTTTTTGTATCATCACTTAGAAAATGAAATCAGGATCAAATTTTCAATATATAACTTTAGCAGCTTTACATGATTCATCGTTTGCAGGGCTAGCTGTGGCAGCATTTTGCTACCTTTGTCTCGAAACATTAGTAAAAGTTTTGTGGTATTACGTTTTTAATTGGTAAAAGTAAAGTTTGTTGAAACATAATGAAAAGGTTGCCCTCATACACAAAAAGTATATACAAGAACATACCTAATTATAACAAATGAACTAGAAAGTACACAGGAAGTTTTATAGTATCATTACATTTTTATAGAAAGTACACAGGAACTAGAGATTTTGTTTAGATCTGAGTCATTTTGGTTTCTGTTTTACATGGGTATTTTTGTCTAAGTGTTTTGCTTTCTGAGTCGAAATTTCCTACAGATATCTGTCTAAAAATTTTGAACAGTTTTTATTTTTTATTTTTTGGGTACAGATCGGAGTCGAAATGTTGCCTCTGTTTTTCCTTATATCTGAACAATTTTAGATGTCCTCTCTGTTTTTCCACTCAGGAACAAACAATTTTTTTTTTTAGATCTAAACATATCTGTGTCTCAAGTCATCTGAAGGAAATCTTTTTTCTTAGTTCAAATCTGCATTTTCTTTTTTCTAAATATTTGTGTGATTTTGAATCTGGGTTAATAAGTAGTTCAGATTATTGATGACCCATGCATGAAAACTTATGCTCACTTAATATTATAGTTGTTTTTTTTTTTTCCCAATCTGGGTTTAGCAAGTATTTCAGATTATTGATTTTGGGAGAATTTCTTGGGTTTCTAAGCATGAAAGATGAAAACTTTAGGGAGAAACCATTACATTGCAGGAATATACTTGCTCACTTTTCACTTCCCATGCCAGCATATATTGAGTTGGTTAATATTGAGTATGCATCCACTGAAGTTGGTTAATATTGAGTTGTAAGAAATTTTGATTGGGGTCATGCAAAATCAAGTGAGCCATGGAGACATAAGATTTTTTGGAATGGGTTTGACCTTTTGCAAACATCACTCATTTAAAAAATATATATATGTAGAGTATTTGTGTGATGCTAGGGTATGGACAAATTAGTAAAATACGTGTGCAAATTTTGTTCATTGGCCAATTAACACTAATGTGGTGATGGCGTTGACTTTAAAGGGGTAATTTTTAGTTTTTTTTTTTTCCTTTTTTGGTATGGTTGGTGATATAATGTATTCTGTATATGTGATTGCAGAGACTTGAAGTCTTATCTGTTAGTCGAATTAAGTACTAAGAAAGGAAAAGCATGTTGATGAAAAAGAAGGTCATGTTCTCATGTTGAGAGGTTAGATGGGATTTAGTACTTCCCCTGCTCTGGGTGCAAGACAACCCAGAAAAAAGAGTGAGCTTACACTATCTGCGGTTTTGTGGGCCAATGGTGGCATTGACCTTTTCTTTCTTGTATTTTTTGGTAGTTTATGATTGTAAGGAGTAAGCAAGTAGCACATGTTTTTGGCTTAATTTGAGTTACTTGATTTGAGCTAATAGCTGATAGTTTTAGATCCCCCCCCCCCTTTTTTTTTCTTTTTTTTTTTTTTTTTTGTGAGAATGGGGGTTTAAAATTTACCCCTTTAACCTCTATGTACTTATAGGTGATGGGGAGAGTATGATTTAACTTACCAATTTAACAGTGGAAGCATCCAAACAGAGAATGCAATTTAGAAATGCTTCTCTCTGGTAAAGATGGTTAACTCAAATGTTGATCACCCTCTTATGTTTATCCACAAAAGCTACAGGAACAATTGCAGAAGTTCGTATAACGTCATTATTGTGGCAGCACTACTTCACGCATTTTTCAAAGATGTTTACATTCGAGTAAAAAAAAAATGTTGGCACTGAAGAGTGAAGATTATGGCTCTATTGTGCTTGCAATTTGCTAATAGGAAAAAAAAAAAAAAAACCGGGTTCAATCCGGAACCCGGAATCCGGTTTTTTCAAAATCCGGATACATCCGGGTTGCAAACCAGATCTGACCCGGCTTAACCCGGTCCGGGTTTCGACCCAGATTTGAGACCCGGGTTGCGGTCCGGGTGTACCCGGGTTTCCAGGTTGGAACCCGGATGAACAGTCCTAGGTAAACTGGCCCATACTGCTATAGCTGGCAAAGCTGACTTTTTAAATCTTGAAGAGGCCAATAATACAGTCCAACACTATTGTTCACAACCACAAAAGTCTCCAACTGAAAAATGTCCCAAGAATGACATGGAAGACGAACCTGTACATATAGAATCTGCGGTAGAAGAGGGCCATTTCAAATTTTCAAGCAAGATTATGAATAGTAGTGAACAGGTTTCCCCTTCCAAACAGTCGTCTGCCATAGGCTCAATCAAAACTAGACAATCCAGTTGGAAGAGGAAAGCTCAAGAACCCCAAACTACCTGTTATGAGTGGAGACAAAATGGTGAATGGTGAGTCATGCACCGTTTGCTCCTTTGGCATACTAGGCACCCCAGCACCGTTTCTCTCTTTGTTTTATTAGGCACCCACCCCTTAGTTTCTGCAGCAGATTGTTGCACTGTAAATGGCCTGCTCTCCTATAAATAGGAGAGCTTAAATGTGCAGAATGGTGTAGAGTGTGGGAGAGACAGAAGAGAAAAATAGAGTGGGTGAGCAGAGAGAGTTTACAAGAGAGATTTTGTAAAAAATAATTTCATAGTGAAATTACAGTAGCTGTGGATGTAGGCAATTGCCGAACCACGTTAAATTTCATCCCTCCTTTATTTAGAATCATCTCTGTGTTAGAACAGCTCCCAACAACTGGTATCAGAGCACTGGTTCGAGCTATCTGAAAATTCAAGTTGTTCAAAATCAATTTTTGACAACTCCATGTTGTTCCTCGCGTCAAGAAAAATCCGTTGCCACAAACGGAATTGAAAACAGAGGTCGGACGAGCCTACACGTGCCCCTAGAAGATCGACGCGTGCATCTGTTGCAACCCACGCTCCCCTCACGCGCTCCAGAGGTTGAAGACACGCGAAGGACATGCGCCCACGCGCCCCCACGCGCCCTACAAAGGTTCGGCGTGTGTGTCACACGCGCCTCACTCTCTCCCACGCGCACACAGTGCTGTAGCGCATGTAATACATGCGCCCACGTGCTGCCACTCGCACTGTGCAGCGTGTGTATCCCACGCGCCAGACAAATCAGAACCGTCCATTTTTCAGATCTGTTTTGGGCTACATCTAAGCCATTTGAAGTCCGATTTCAACGATCAAATAGTGCTTTCCAACTATTTGGATCATTCCGGACTCATCCATACGGTCAAAATTTTGAGATTCGTCATTAGTACATTGGATCTAAACCATCCATGTGTTGTAGATCATTTTGGGCTAGATCACGCCTGTTGGAGTTCCATCGCAACGATCAAATAGTGCTGACAAACTATTTGGATCATTCCGGACTCGTTTCCAGCTAATTCGAGTGTTTCGAATGCAACGGTGATCTTTGTTTGTTTAAATTTGAACTCATTTGTAAAGTTATGGCTGGAGAAGAAGCTAAAGGTGTTGGTATCGAGAAATTTGATGGTACAGACTTTGCCTACTGGAGAATGCAGATAGAGGATTATCTCTATGGGAAGAAACTACATCTTCCACTCCTAGGAAGAAAGCCAGATGACATGAGCAATGAAGATTGAAGTTTCCTTGATAGACAAGTGTTGGGAGTCATTCGACTAACACTGTCAAGATCAGTTGCACACAATGTGGAAAAGGAAAAGACCACAACGGATTTGATGAAAGCTCTATCAGACATGTACGAACAGCCATCAGCCAATAACAAAGTGCATTTGATGTACAAGCTATTCTACTTGAGAATGGCAGAAGGAACTCCAGTTATTCAACATCTAAATGAGTTCAACACCATCATCAATCAATTAGCTTCAGTGGGGATTGAATTTGATGATGAAGTACGTGCACTGATTGCTTTAGCTCAATTGCCAAAAAGCTGGGAGGCCATGAGAACAGCTGTTAGCAATTCTTATGGCAAAACAAAGATAAAATATCAAGATATCCGAGACCATATTCTTAGCGAGGAAGTTCGCAGAAGAGATACAGGAGAAGCATCAACTTCCAGTTCTGCTTTAAACCTCGAGACGAGAGGTAGAGGAGCTAGTAGAAGTTCAAATCGGGGCAAGTCAAAGTCCCGAAGAGGCAGAAGTAAATCTAGATCCGGAAAACAAGTACAGTGCTGGAATTGTGGCAAGATTGGCCATTTCAAAAATAATTGCAAGGAAGCTAAGAAGAAGAATGAGCATGACTCTGTTAATGCCACAACAGAAGATCTCCAAGATGCCTTACTTCTTTTAGTCGACAACCAAATTGAATCTTGGGTGTTAGATTCAGGAGCCTCATTCCACACTACAGCACACCAAGAAATCATGCAGAATTATGTTACTGGTGATTTTGGGAAGGTGTACTTAGCAGATGGTGAAGCGTTGCAAATCGAAGGCATGGGAGATGTACCAATAAATCTGCCTATTGGAAGTGCATGGTTGCTACAGAAGGTGCGACATGTTCCCAAGCTCATGAGGAACCTGATTTCTGTAGGACAACTTGATGCTGATGGGCATTCGATACTATTTACCGGTGGCACGTGGAAGATAACAAGATGAGCTATGGTAGTAGCTCGAGGCACAAAAACAGGTACTCTATACATGACTTCAAGCATTAGAGATACTGTTGCAATTGCTGATGCAAATGCCAACCTATGGCATCAAAGGCTTGATCACATGAGTGAGAAAGGAATGAAAGTACTATTATCCAAGGGGAAGTTACCAAAGTTGGAATCAACTGATTTCGATATGTGTGAAGGTTGCATTTTTGGGAAACAGAAAAAAGTTAGTTTCCTGAAAAATTGTAGAACTCCAAAATCTACAAAATTGGAGTTGGTGCACACAGATTTGTGGGGGCCATCCCCAGTCGCTTCTCTTAGAGGATCGCGGTACTATGTTTCCTTTATTGATGACTCAAGCAGGAAAGTATGGGTTTATTTTTTGAAAAATAAATCTGACACATTTGATACTTTCAAAAGTGGAGAGCCATGATTGAAAATGAAACAGGCTTGAAGTTAAAATGTCTGAGGTCAGACAATGGAGGAGTGTACATCGACGGAGGGTTTAAAGAATTTTGTGCTGCAAATGGGATTAGATTTCAGAAGACTATTCCCGGGACACCGCAGCAGAATGGCGTAGCTGAATGCATGAACAGAACTCTCAACGAACGTGCCAGAAGCATGAGGCTGAATTCAAGATTGCCTGAATGTTTTTGGGATGATGCAGTTAACACTGCAGCCTATTTGATTAATCAGGGACCTTCAGTTCCCTTAAAGTTCGATCTACCAGAGGAAGTCTGGAGCGGAAAGAAGGTAAATCTTTCCCATTTGAAAGTTTTTGGCTATTTATCATATGTCCATATAGATTCTACTGATCGTAACAAGTTAGAAGCCAAATCTAGAAAATGTTTTTTCATCGGTTATGGTGATGAAGAATTTGGCTATCGATTTTGGGATGATAAAAATCGCAAAATCATCAGAAGTAGAAATGTGATATTTAATGAGCAGATTCTGTACAAAGCTAAGTCACAAGCTGAACCTGAGGAACAGCCAAAGAAACCTGAGGTTGTTGATTTTGATGTTACTCGAGTCAACACTGATTAGAATGAGGATCAAGAAAATAATGATACACAGATCGAACAACGTACACCACTCACTGTTATTCGAAGATCTTCAAGGATAATCAGGCCACCATAGTGGTTCTCACCATCTCTACACTACATCTTGCTAACAGATAGTGGTGAATCGGAAAGTTATGATGAAGCTCTATGAATAGAAGATTTGATCAAGTGGGAGAAAGCCATGCAAGATGAGATGGAGTCACTGATGTCAGATCAAACATGGGAGCTAACTAAGCTTCCAAAAGGCAAGAAGGCTTTGCACAATAAATGGGTGTACAGAATTAAGGAAGAGCACAATGGTAGCAAGCGCTACAAAGCCAAAATGGTCGTGAAGGGGTTTTAACAAAAGGAAGGTGTTGACTACACAGACATTTTCTCTCCAGTTGTAAAATTGACAACGATCAGGCTAGTGTTGGCAATTGTGGCTACAGAGAATCTATATCTTGAGCAGTTAGATGTGAAGACTGCATTCCTTCATGGTGATTTGGAGGAAGACATCTATATGCACCAGCCACAAGGATTCTCAGTGAAGGGAAAAGAGAATCTAGTTTGCAAACTGAAGATGAGCTTGTATGGCCTAAAACAAGCTCCACGACAATGGTACCGGAAGTTTGACAACTTCATGTGCAGTAATGGATTTACAAGACTGCAGGCTGACCATTGTTGCTATATGAAGAACTTTGACAACTCTTATATTATCCTACTGTTGTATGTGGATGTTATGCTCGTTGTAGGGTCAAGCATCGAGGAGATCAATAAACTAAAGAAGCAGTTGTCAAAGCAATTTGAGATGAAGGATTTGGGTGCTGCAAAAAAAATCCTTGGTATGAGAATTATTAGAGACAGGTCTAATGATACTCTCAAGCCCTCGTAGGAGGAGTATGTAAAGAAAGTGCTCAGAAGGTTTAACATGGACAAGGCGAAACCAGTGAGCACACCCTTAGCTAGTCACTTTCGACTAACTAAGGATCAGTCGCCAAAGACGGAGGAAGATCGAGAATGCATGAATAGAATACCCTATGCATCTGCTATTGGTAGTCTTATGTACGCCATGGTCTGTACAAGGCCAGATATTGCACAAGGAGTGGGAGCTGTGAGCAGGTACATGAGTAATCCAGGAAAGCGGCATTGGGAAGCAGTTAAGTGGATTTTAAGATATCTACAAGGCTCTTCAGATATGTCACTATGCTTTACAAAAGCAGGTTTAAAACTACAGGGATATGTAGATGCTGATTTAGCAGGTGACGTTGACAGCAGAAAAAGTACTACTGGATTTGTGTATACGCTAGGTGGTACAGCTGTATCATGGGCTTCTAAGTTATAGAAGATTGTTGCTCTCTCAACTACAGAAGCAGAATACGTTGCTATAACTGAAGCAGGGAAGGAAATGGTTTGGTTGCAGTCATTCTTGGAGGAATTGGGAAAGAAGAATGAAAAAGGTATTCTGCACAGTGATAGTCAGAGTGCTATTTTTCTTGCAAAGAATCCAGTCTTTCATTCCAGAACAAAACACATACAGTTGCGATACCATTTTATCCGATCTCTTCTCGATAGTGGACAGCTGATACTTGAGAAGATTCGAGGAACAGAGAACCCAGCAGACATGTTCACAAAAGTAGTTACTGTTGACAAACTAAAGTTGTGTATAGCTTCAATTGGCCTTCGTACTTAAAGGACTTGAAGTTGCTGTAATGGTTGCTATGAAGATATGTAGACTCATTTGTCTCCAAGTGGGAGATTGTTATGAGTGGAGACAAAATGGTGAACGGTGAGTCATGCAACGTTTGCTCCTTTGGCATACTAGGCACCCCAGCACCATTTCTCTCTTTATTTTATTAGGCACCCACCCCTTAGTTTCTGCAGCAGATTGCTGCACCGTAAATGGCTTGCTCTCCTATAAATAGGAGAGCTTAAATGTGCATAATGGTGTAGAGTGTGGGAGAGACAGAAGAGAAAAACAGAGTGGGTGAGCAGAGAGAGTTTACAAGAGAGATTTTGTAAAAAATAATTTCATAGTGAAATTACAGCAGCTGTGGATGTAGGCAATTGTCGAACCACGTTAAATTTCGTCCCTCCTTTATTTAGAATCATCTCTATGTCAGAACAGCTCCCAACACTACCAACTCAGTTGAACCTACAAGGTTAGCAGACAAGGGAAAGAAAAAAACCTCAAACAATATATTTTGAGATATCTCAAACCAATATGGCTCTAAGAAACCAAGGCACTAGACTTCATGCCCTGAGTTTTACCATCCAAATTCAAAGGTGGAGGCTACCAAGCAGCGCCACCTGCAACTATGATTTGCATCAGTTGGAATTGTCAGGGGCTTAGAAACCCTCGAACAATTAGAGAGCTCCACCTCTTGGTGTGGGAAAAGGTCCTAGACTTTGTCTTCCTCATGGAAACAAAGTGCAGTAGAAATAGAGTGGAACAGATTAGGAAACAAATTGGGTTTCAACAAAGTTTTGTGTTGGCTAATAAGGGTTGTAGTGGAGGGTTGGCCTTCCTATGGAAAGATAATAAGGAAGTGGTTTTAGAAACTTACACCAGAAGCCACATTCAATTTCAGTTAAGTTACTAGAATTAGGAACTACAGTCCTCCTCATTGGGTTCTATGGCAGCCCTGAAACCTCCAAAAGAAATGGCAGTGGGGAGCTTTTAAGAGCTTTGAAACCAAAAGATGATAGAGCCTGGATCTGCATAGGGGACTTTAATGAAATTTTGCATCAATTTGAGAAGAAAGGGGCAGCAGCAAGACCATATAGGTAGAAACATTCAGAGAAGCACTCGAGGCATGTGACTTGAGTGAGATACAATTCCAAGGTAATTATTTTACTTGGAGTAATAGAAGGGAGGGGAGGTTTTTTACCAAAGAAAAACTAGATAGAGCCTTTGGAAACCCAAATTGGTTCAGACTATATGAAAACTCTTATGTCACCTCTCTCGCAGCCCAAAGCTCTGATCATGGTCCAATTGTGTTACAACATGGTAAAAAGGAGGGGCACAAATATAAAGAAAGACCTTTCAGGTATGAATCCAAATGGGATAGACGAGAAGAATGTAACGAGCTCATAGTAAGAGCCTGGACTGCATCTACCACTCACCTGTTGAGTATCAAAGAAATTACACACGGACTAGAGAGATGCAAGCATCACTTGTTGACCTGGAACAAGAAATCCTTCCAGAACTAGAAAGGGATCATCTTTGCAAAACTCATGTAACAGCCGCTAGAAATTCAATGGTGAAATTTCTATAGACTTTAGGAACCTCATGAAAGCTTCATAAGTTTTCACAAATCGGCTAATCGCAAAAGTTTTAAGCTGTCAACATAGTTAGTGTTATCACTCACTATAGTGCCAAAAATGCTATTTTTAATTGTTTGAGGTAGTTAGAAGTGTCAAAATATGTTATGGTCTGCTCCACTAGACTCAATTTATTATTTAGGATTTTATGGTACAATAACTCATTTTCTTAATTTTCAGACGAAACGCTTGTTCGAAACTATGAATTTACTTTTAGGGGCACTTCAAGGTTGAATTTTGGCAAACGATTTTCACTATAAGCTAATATGAATATTTAAGATTTTTCAGTACTAAGTTTATTATGCATTTCTTTGGAGTGAATAGTAACCTCGATAAGCGTACTAAGTACAGTGTTTTCAAAATCATAATGTGAAATGTCCAAATTAGGTTAGAGAAGTTTTATTTGGACACTTGGAAAGATCTTAACCACACATAGTGAATAGTATTAGACACTTGGCACAAAGAGGAATCATTAGATGGATTGTGAAGGAAATCAAGGTGTAAGATCATGCCACCTAAGCAAAACTTTTTTTCATCTGAGCAACCAAATTGAGTCAGATCAAAGAGGGTTTCAACCCTAGTGAAACCCTAAATAGTTGGAATCTAATTGAAACCCCAAACGTTTGGTTGAAACTGAAATCCTAAACGGTTTCCCCAAACCCTAAAGTTGGCCTTCTAACCCTCTTTGATTAAATCACTTCCAAATGCTATTAATTTCTTAAATTCTTGTTATGACATCATTATCCAATCTTTTCAACCTTGAAAATTTGATTGGGCCAAGAAAAATTAGATTTGGGCTTGATAGTATCTCAAAGCCTAACCAAACCCTCTTTAAACCTCAAATTGAAGTCCACTTGGTTGAGGCCCACGAATTTGGCCACATTGGCAAAGCTTCTTGAAGAAGTTTCCCTTCCCCACATGGCAGACCATCCACTGCCCTTGGCTGCACCTCATAGTGCCTTGATGAGATGGAGAAACCCACATCATCAACCTCCATACCTCAGCTTCTGCAGGTAGTCCTCTCCCTTCACTATTCTCCACTTTATGTCACATAGCACCTCCAATCAAAGATCATTCAGGTCCATATCTTCTCCCTACATAAGTCTTGAGTTGTGAAAGACACACTTCCTTCCCTTTCATCACTTCTTCACCCCGTTCTTAGAGAGAAACCCAAAAGAGCTCTCTCAGGTAGATTTTTGGATCTTTTTGCATAGAGCTTTTCAACCCTTTGTTTGTATTTTCACAAGATAACTCCTCATAAAATTTGTTCTTCTTTGAATCTAGTTTCCATAGATATATTGTTCATATCATTCCGTGGTCATTTGGTTGGTCGAAAGTATTTTTAACCATGAAATGTCATTCTGAGCGTGAAACTGGAGAGTATGTTATGTTTTGGAATTTTTGACCAAGCTAATGGACATATCTTGGTCAGAAACTTTTATGGAGTGTTGTTAGCATGTGTTTAAGTGTGTTCATTGAATTTTTGTTGCATGACTAAAGTTTTTGATAATAGATTTTCTTAGATCTAGAAACTTGAAAACTGGAAGTGGAAAAACAGTTTTTATTTGGAGAAAGTTTGAATATTTCGTGGTTTGATCTTACTCTAATGGCTTTGATATTTTTATATGATGATCCTAAGTCTCTTATTTTCATGTTAGGATATTATTTTGATAGTAATCTCATAAATTAATTATGTTGTACTCACATGAGAGTTGTTGTCAACATCTTTAAATCCAAAGATAAAATCGGTATCACCTCCAAGCATAAAGGAGGCAATGACCAACTCTAGCTTATGTGTCCTCATTACAACATTTTTTTTTATAACTGTGTCCTAATTAAAACATAATCATTCTTTGAAGTGGCTGCTTTGTATTTTTTCTCTTGAAAATTCTGTGCAAGAAAAGTCACCAAAAGCTTATCTTTCTGGTCCTTGCTGATTATAAAAAGATCAGCCAACACTTGCAGTCTATTCAATGTTCTATATAACAGAGCACAATCATTGGGATCTTTGTCCTTAAGATGTTGTAATCTTGCCAGTTTCTCCATCCGTGCATGCAATTATGTTGTATTAGTAAACCAATATCCAACAACAACCCGCATTTCTTGCCAATATCCAACAGTAGTGACATACTTAGGAAAAGTATGGTATAAGATTAGTGTACTTATTAGTACGCAGTTATACTTGCAACTAGAATTTTCCTTGTAACAAAGAAAAATTCTTGTAGCAAATCCTCTCCCTTCAAAAGCATCTTGCCCACAAGGTGTAGTTATGCTTCTTTGAGCTTTTATGATAAAGCGAACTATGAAAAGGATTGCCACGATTGCTATTGCCTTTTCAGTAAGCAACACTTGGGGAATCTCTTGAAAGTGTAGAGTGTAAGTTACGTTGAGTTGTGAAAGTAAACACAAGTTTGGCAATTCACCCAATGCTCTTGCTGAGCCGTGGAACTCAGCTGTGTAATGGTCGCAATAGAACATGTCCCAATCTGGTATGATGAACTCCCAAAAAAAAAAACTGTTGAATGCTATTGCTATAGTATGTAGGGTTTGAAATCTAGGCTCATTGATAGTGTACACAATAGTAGTAAAAGAAGAACCTAACGAAAGATTAGAATTTTCAGGCTCACTTGAACCGTATTTCCTCCTAGAGGTCAATGTTGAGCTTTGGCAGATTAGCATCAGAGACTAACAATTTGCATTAGTTTCAAAGATATGATTTTTCTATGCAAGAGAATTTCGGTTAGGCCTAAGTTTGATGTTTTTGGGTTAGATCCATGTTTTATTGAGTTTTAGCCATGTGATTTTAAGTTTGATGGTTTGATATTCTTTAGGAAAAAGTTTCTGTTTTTGAACTAACTGTAAAACCAAAAAGTTCAAGTGTTATTTTGTGATTTTTGGTGACTTTAATTTGATGATTTAAAGCATGGTTGATCTTAAGATGATGTTATGAATATTTTAGAAGTAAGTTTTGATTTTTTGGAATTGTTGGAGATTTTTTGATTTAGGGACAAAGCTTGTGATTCAAGTGTTTGGATATTTTTACAAAAAAGTTTGGTATTGATTATTAGATTTTTTTTAAATAGATGTTTTAACTATGTTTTTAAACTTAGGATAGGAAGATTTTTGTTGCAAAATTTTGGGTTAAGCATGAGTTTTGAAGTTGGAAGGAATTGCAACAAAAATCAAGAGAAATGACCTATAGATGTTTCAGCCATAGTGTGTTTTCCATAGTTGTGATTTATTTTAAATTTTTCTGAGTTGATATTTGAGTTTAGGACAAAATTTACATGAAAAATGTAAATTTTAAAAATTTTTAGAGTTAGGATGTGAAATCCTTATGTTAGGGGTAAAATGGTCATTTTCTCATATGTAGAGGGTAAAATGGTAATTTTACTCTAAGTTGTCTCTTTTACACATTTATAATTGTTAATAATTAAATGTCTAACTTTTAAAATACCTTCTTACAACTCCTCGTGTTTCATGCTTTATTTTCGTAGAACACGATGATCGAGGTAAGTTAACTCCTAACTTACTATCAGTTTTTTTTGTGTATGTGTAATGAGTAAGGGAAACTATATTTTATGTTTGTATGTTGTTATATATGTCATACCATGTTATCACATGTTTATCTATTACATGAATTATTCTGTCATGAAATACTTACTTGTTACACAATGTATTCTGTCACATGTTATGCCACGTTATGAACTATTGTCTGTTACATGCTATACCATGTTATGAAATTTTATCGTTATGTTAATGTCTCAAAGTACGTCATGTCTGTCATCTTACGTTCATGTCACGTTACGCTACGTCAGGATTTCTATCCTTTCGTATTCATGTTGCGTCTGGTCTCGAATACAATTTGTGTATCTCGAGAATAATCATGTTAAGTTATTCATGTCAATCATAACCCTAAGTGTTAGGATGGGGTAATATCCTAGTGGAACTCCTTTGTTCACGCTAGAGTGTCTAAATAGGTGTGAAATTCCCTAGGTTGACGAAGCACAGTCAACAAGTTGCGAATGGGGCCTAATTAGCTGGTCACCAGAGCGCGCTAGGCTCTAACGCCGATGGAGCCATATTTTATTTTATGTGTGTTCACAGCAAATGTGCCACAAATAATTCATGAGACCACAACAACTATGGAGCATGAAGTATAGGGCCTGTGGAGCATACACTACGTGAGACACAGCAATTGTAACACGTAGAATACATGGGGCCACAACAACTATGGAGTACGTATTAACACACTCACAGCTGGTGTAGATACCTGTGTTGTGATGCGGTAATCGCGGGGACCCGTGTAGCACCCACATGGTCACTTTATTAATTAAGTCTATTGAATAAGATTCTAAGTTCATGTATTTCACGTTCAAGTCATGTTTCATGTTACGTTGTGTTCAAGTTTACGTTCATGTCAAGCTTCAAGTTCATGTCCATGTTATGTTTCAAGTTTACGTCCATGTTATGATTAAGTTCATTTCACATCAAGCTAAGTTTTTGTTTCAGTTCAATTATGTCAGTTCATGCCATGTTATATCAAGTCACATTATGCTTATTATTTTATGCCATGTTATGTTAAGTTATGTTATATTTACTTTTGACTTTGATGGTGCATTCATACATTTATTTCTATGCATGCATCATTAACCTGTGTGAAAGTTTCATATTAACTTGCTGAGATTTGTAATCAAATCTCACTGTGGTAATCCCAACTACCATTCCCCCCGAATGGTGGGAGATGTGTCAGGTTCAGAACAGGGAGCAGACACCGATAGGCTGGAGGAGGTTGACTAGACGTCGCAGACGTGATGCGGAGCTTTCAGCTTCTATAGTTAGTTTTTTTCTTTTGGACTGTATTCTAGCCTTTTTAGTTGAGTTATGCAAGTTACTCGACGAACTGATTCAATAGTGTATTTTGGTACTATAAATATGGAGTCTAGTCTCCCATATTTTGATATTACAGTCATTTGAGACCCATACTGTAATTGTGGATATTTACTTTGTTAAGTATGCATGGATTATGCTTTAATTATTTGGGATGTTATAAGTTTGGTGCATAGTATTCAAAAAAAATTATCCACTGCGAATATTGCATAATGCTAGATAGATGTTAGGAACATTGCATCCTATATGTCAAAAATGGGGGCAGATAACATTATGTTGCATGTCTCGACACTTCAGATATTCATCCAATCCCAAACGGAAGTCTGGGGGCGTCACAACTCAACTAGCTAAAGCTGCTTTAGGATTTAAATGAGGGGGAGGAAAATGAGACAATAAACACCTTGAGAAAGGAGGTGGACTACTTGAAGAGGAGGATATGAGATGGAAAGAGAGGGCAAAGCAACAATGGTTGCAAGAGGGTGACAGAAGTACAAGTTTCTTCCATAAGTGTGCAAGCCAAAGGAAAAGAAACAATTCTATAAAGAAATTTTTAGATGAGAATGGAAGACAAGCCTCTACACCAGAAGGAGTAGGCCAGCTGTTTCAAGACTTTTTTTAGCAGCTCTTCACTTCATCGGTGCCAAGTAGGATTGAGGACTGCATCAAGCACACAAAAACAACCATTACTAAAGACATGAACAATTCATTAACCAAGAAAATTGAAAATTCTGAGATTGAAGAGGCAATCTCCAGGACTCGATGGCTTTCCTGCCATTTTCTACCAGACCCATTGGGCAATAGTGGGACCAAAAGTATGTATTGCAGTCCAAGAAGCCTTTCAAACAAATTCATGGCCTGGTGAGTTCAATGCCACTTATATTACCTTAATTCCTAAGATCAAAAACCCAACCAAAGTCACTGAATATAGACCTATCTCACTATGCAATGTAAGCTACAAAATCCTTGCAAAAGTCCTAGCCAATAGACTAAAAAAGATCCTTCCCACTGTCACATCACCATCTCAAAGTGCCTTTTTCCCAAAAAGGTTGATTACAGATAATGTTATAGTTGCATTTGAGGCACTTCACACCATGCAAGGAAGGTTAAGAGGAAGGGAAGATTACATGGCTTTGAAACTAGACATGAGCAAGGCATATGATATGATAGAATGTGTATTTTTGGTAGTAGTAATGAGGCAAATGGGGTTTGCTCAGAAGTGGATTGAGTTCATAATGAGGTGCATCTCAATTATTTCCTATGCCAGTCTTATCACTGGTATGCCTCAGAATACTTTCACTCCTACTCGTGGCATTAGGCAGGGTGATCCACTATCACCCTACCTATTTATCCTTTGTGCTAAAGCCCTTAGTTGCATGTTACAAGCAACTGAAACATTTGGGGAACTAACAAGAGTCCCTCTAGCTAGAAATCAGATGCATATAAGACACCTATTCTTTGCTAATTATAGCCTGCTTTTCTGCAAGGCTAATCCCCTAGAGTGGAGTAGATTAATCCATCTCTTAGAAGTCTATAAGAACGATTCAGGTCAAAGATTAAACAAAGACAAGACTTTAGCAAGAATACAAACCAAGAAGTGAAAGGGATCATTGTCCAAATTGTAGGTATCCAAGCCACTCAGTCCTATGAAAGTATTTAGGCTAGCCAGCCCTCATTGGAAGATCTAGATCAAAGGGGTTCAAGAACATCTTGGACAGGCCAAGGAGTAGAATTAGTAATTGGAAAACTAAATCCTATCTCAAGCTGGAAAAGAGATACTAATAAAAGTAGTGATCCAAGCTATACCATCCTACTACATGGGAGTTTTCAAGATACCGAAGAACATTCTGATGGAACTCAATCGAATTATGCAGCAGTATTGGTGGGGACAGAAGGTTGAAGAGAAGAAGATCCACTGGTGATAATGTGACAAATTGGGATTGGCAAAAGCTGTAGGCGAATTTGTGTTTCGAAATTTTGAAAATTTCAATCTAACGATGCTAGCTAAATAGGGTTGGAGATTACTCAAAAATCTCTAATCCTTGGTTGTAAAAGTCCTATCCACAAAGTATTTCCTAGATGGTGAGTTCCTACGGGCAAAGCAAGGAAAAAATTCCCCCCTCATATGGAAGAGCATCATGGCAGCCAAGCCATTAATTGAATAAGGAATGCTATGGAGAATTGGGAATGGCCACTCTACCAAAATCTAGCATGATAAGCGGATACCAGTTCCAACATCTTTCAAAATACAAACTAGGGTTACTAGACTCAATCCAGAGGCTAAGGTAGCTAAATTAATAAACCAAGACAAAAAAGCATGGAATGTACAATTGATCAAAGACATCTTCTCTAAAAAGGAAGCAGAATCCATTCAAAAAATTCCTATAAGCATCTGCAACAGCCCTGACAAGATAATATGGAGAGGCACAAACAATGGAGTATTTACTGTCAGAAGTGCCTACTACATGCAGAATGACATTCAACAAAGAAACAAGGGACAATCCAGTTGTGAGAAGGAAAAAGAGAAATGGGGGTAAGTTGTGGATTCTAGTTATGCCAAATACATAAAAACTTTTCATATGGAAGGCCTACAACAACATCCTACCAACTAAGCAAAACCTGTTCAGAAAGAGAATAGTAGAAGAGCCTAATTGTCCAATTTGCTTGCATCATGTTGAAAGCATTGAACATGCCATTTAGGAATGCAAAAATGTGAGAGATGTGTGGGGTTTGTGTTCTATGAAACTACAAAGAGGAGCCTTCAAAACCAATCCTTCAAAGAACTAGTGATCAACCTGATGGAGGAAGTGGATGATGAAGTACTTATTGAGATGACAGTGGTGGCATGGAGACTGTGGAAGAGAAGGAATGGGGTGGTATCTCAGAAAAATTTCACCAGTCCTTTTACCATTCTAAAGCAAACAAGGCAAAAGCTACAGGATCTACAACTACTCCAAAGTAACACTTTAGTCTCAATAGCAAGGCAAGTTGGTTGTGCAGAACCTATGAAGCAATGGAAAGCCCCTCCAAATGGATATTACAAAATAAACTGGGACACAGCTATTGATCAAAAGAAATGCAGGGTGGGCATTAGAACAACTATTTGTAATTGGAAAGGACAAGTCATGTGTACAATGGGGCTAAATAAACCTCTTTTCCCGGAACCCCACCTAGCAGAAGCTTATACAGCCATGTGCTATTGGGGCAAGAGATTGGCTTGACAAATCATTCTAAATGGTGAAAGGGATGCACTTAATGTGGTGAAAGAGATAAATGGGATAGGTCAACACGGGGGCCAAGCAAGCTTGATCATCTCAAATGTGTAAACAATTCTACAAAGTTTTGAAAGCTAGGTAGTGACTCACACTAGCAAGTCTACAAGCCAATTGGCCCATTTCCTAGCCAAGAATGCTCTAACTATTGAAGGGGAATGCATTGAACTAGGGGAAATCCCCAATTGTATTGCTCATATGTCTTGAATCATGTTGTCTAAAGAGAGAGTTAGTCCCTGTATGTCTTGGATTAAGCACTTATAACTATCATTTCAATAAATGATTGGAAAGTATCTTGTTTTAAAAAAAAAAGGCTTCGAATGGGCCTAATTAGTTGGTCATTAGAGCGAAGTCAGGCACTAACACCGACGGTGCCACTTACATTTCAATTTCATTTTATACATACTCATGCTAATGCAGATACCTGATACGGGATGCATACATTACGTGTTCCATAGCAAGTGCAAAGACTTGTGAACTGGCACGTATGTTAATGCACTTATAACTGATGCAGATTCATGTGTTGTGATGCAATAATCGGTTGGGACTCATAGCTCAAGGGGACCCGTGTAACGTCCACATTTCACTTTTATTAATTACACTTAATTATTGAACAAGATTCCAAGTTCATGTATTTCACGTTCATGCTCATGTTATTTAATGTTCAATTCATATTCAATTTCAGCTAGTTCACGTTCAGTTCAAGTTAAATTCATGTTCAATTCATGTTCAGCTTTATGTCATATTTAAGTTTACTTTGGTTCAGTTCTTCTCTTGTCATGTTGAGTTTTAAGTTCAATCCATGTTCTATTTAAGTCATGTCAGTTCATGACATATTATATAACAAATCATGCCATGCTTATTTATGATTATGATTATGCATTCATGCCTTTACTACCATGCCTGCATCTTTAAACTGCATGTTAAGTTTCCTGTTAACTTGCTGAGATTTGTACTCAAATCTCACTATGATAGTCTCAACTACCATTCTCCCTAGAATGGTAGATCATGTGCCAAGATCAAGAGATGTGGCAGATGATCGACTGAAGATGGTAGACTATATAGTGACTACACGACACGGATCCCATCCTTTCAATGCTTTGTTTTATCGATAGTATTATGGCGTCCTTCACCGAGTTGCGCAAGCTACTTGATGGATTAGCCTAGTAGTTACCTTAGTTTTATATGTACTTAAGGAACTCTGTCTCCAATACTATTTATGTTACGAACTTGTTGGAAAGGTACTGTAACATTTTGAATATTAGTTATCATGCGAATTTTATAAAGTATGTTTATGTTTTTAGAATACATCACTTCTGATATATAATATTGCTCAAAGAAAAAAAAATGCTCCATTACGAATATTGCATATTACTATATGCATGCTAGGTGCATTTCATCCTTAATTGTCATGAATAGGGCCAGGTAACATTGTATTGCATATCCTGATACTTCAGAGTTCATCTGATCCCAAGTGGAATCTGGGAGCTTCACACACTTAAAGCTTGCTTGATCATTGGAAATTTCTTTACATCCGATATTTGTAAGTTAGCCTCTTAACTTACTCTTGGATAATATACTTATGAAGTGTATAAAATTTGCATATTGCCAATCAAATTGAATTGGAATTGTTGTGTGTCATTTGCTATGCTTTCGGCCTTGAACATACTTGCCATGCTCAAATGTTGCTTATTGATTTAAATGACATGTTTTGATTTTGAGTTATGTTGAATGCTCGGTTGAACTTCCGCATGTTGTTTTTTAGCACAAGTATATTGCATGCTCTAATTTTTTCAAGCCATAAACGTGATGCATTTTGATATGGCACAAGCACATGATTTCATTGTATAAGAATCACATGGTTCATGCTATACATGTTCGAATCATGCATTGAGGAAAAATAAAGTTTTTGTCACAAGTACATGTCACATGCATTTTCTTAAAAAGGAAAGAAAAACGGTTTGTCATGACCCGAAATACTATGAAGGAGGTATATCCTAGTGAAATTCCTCTATCCATCTAGTGCTTAAATTGGAGTGGTAACCCTTGAATTGACAAAGTACAGTCAACAGACCTTGAATGGATTCTTTTTAAATGGTTTGCATTTATATGCTTATGTTATCTTCTTGTATATTTTTTGTTAACTTGCTTAGACTTCTTGAGATCTCACGAGAGAATAGTAGAAGTTGTGATAGGATTAAAAGATCACCATGGGAAACGCAAGTGGGAGAATCCTCCTAGAATTAAGGAGGCTCCCAAGTGCCCTAAGCGCTCTATGGAGTCGATAGTAGAGGAAAGGCTAGAGGCATCCAATAAGTTTATTAGCGAAGTACTACAATTTTTGAGAACTTGCAGAAGATCATACCGAAATATAAGCTCAATTAGAATGTGTTTTTGGGATTCCCGTAAACACAATGCTTTGGATTTTTGGGGAACTAAGAACAAGGGTTGTTGTTTAAAATCCTTATTTTATATTTTGGAATTTTCTGAACAAGTATATTGGGATTTTAATAGTACTTTATTTGGTACCATACATAAATTGCTCAATGTTTACGTAGACTTTATCATTTTTTCGCTTCGATTATTGCATACTGCTTGTAACATATTAGGTATATTGCATGTTAACTGTTATAAACAATGGGTGCTAGTCTTGAATTATATGTTCCGACACTTCAGTCTCCATCCAATCCCAAGTGGGATCTAGGAACATCACAATAAAAGACTAGTCAAGGATCATGGTGCTAAAGGTAAAAACCAAACAACAACACTCAAGGTTAGAATCAGGTTTGGCATGCAATATTCACTAGGAAGTGCACGTATAAGGAATAGATATCTAGTAGGCACAAAAAAGTAAAGATTTAGTCTGAAGGCTAAACAATATAGTACTAGAAATCTATCAAAAAACATAAATATATTCTCACAACATCCACAACTCACTTCATTCTTTAAATAACTTTACACATGTCCAACTAGTTGATTTGTACACTCAGAATGAGGTTGACCAAACACAAATGGTTGCTTGGCTAATAGTTACAAATACAAATCCCATAAATGGTCGCTTGACAAGGAAATACCCTATTATCAAGCATGTAAAACCCGCCACACCAATCACATAGCCATTCACAATTATCAAATAAATATTTGTAACACAAATATCCGTTGCCTAATGGGTCCATAGGAGTTTAGTCACTCTCCATTGTTTGAAATAAGGGAATCTCTCCCACCTAACCAATATGATGCAAGTCAACTCGTCTATCCCCAACACAAGTTGACTCCCACATAGAAATATACATGTTGAACTCGGAAACATCTGCATGTGATACGTGTGAGGGATTCTTCATCTTGTCCTTTATATAAGGCCAACATGATACCATCACACTCCAATCATTCACGAGGATTCTCTCTATCCATATGAAGCTCATGCCAACGCACCACAAGAATGGTCCGAGCTACATCCCATCCATAATAATTGACACACGATATGATTACTCATACAGAGATATAAATACTCATAGAGACAACAACAAAAATAAATGCATTCAAATATTAGAAAACACGAAATAAAAATGATCAAAAATATAAGGGCAAAACATTTAATATTTCATGATAAGAAATGGGGAGATTATAGAGTATGCATATGTCAAAATTCTCTAATATCTTTACACAACATTTATTCCTCATTCCTCAATATTGTCTTAGAAGTTATTCTACCTCATTTTCTTAGAATTACAGCAGCACTACACTGCTCATTTCTTTGTCTCATTTGAAATCGCTTGTTGTAACATGTTCCTCAATAAAATCATTTTTAGAGTTCTCAAGAAACTGGTGCGCTACTAAACTTTGACTTAAAGACTTTTCTTGTAAACAAAGCACCAGATACAAAAGATTCCTTAAATAAATAAAGTCAATCTATATTAAATTCTTAAAATCCAAGAAAGAGTCTGTAGAAACACTTATTTAAAATCAATAAGGTCTCATGTCCTTAAATATAACTTATTAAATTGGAAATCATAAAACTAGCATAACATAAACTATCTACGCCTTTGTCTAGCCTCCTTGGACCAAGTCCTGTCCTGCAACTTCATCCTCATAAAAATCCTCACTTGGGGAGGTTAAAATATAAAAACATATAAAAATGAATTGAATACTTAATAAGCAACACATCATACAGTAAACATAACTTGAAATAAATTTCTAATGATCGATCTTTAAATTCTAAAAGGAATATAACTCGTTCAATAAATAATAAATGAGATTTAATCTAATTATTGAGCCTAATTAAAACTATTAATCAACCTCAGTAATTTATCACTCGTAGACTTATCCAATATGACCCATTAAATATAATTAAGACCTAATAAAAATAGTGATGCCTCTAGCCCCCTGTTTGGGATTGAAGGGTGACTGAAGTTCGAGACATGTAACTTAAGGCTAAATATCCACATACATGACAATTAAGATGTAATGCACCGAATGATTTAGCAGTATACAATAAATCGTAGTGAAAAATTATCATAAGTTAAGTAAGATTGGTGGCAAGTATAATAACATGGTATCATAGCTTAAATATCCCAAAAGATTTAATTTTTGTTCAAGTACTCCCAAAAAATAAAGGGACCATCCAAATAAATCATAAATTCAAGAAACGAGAAACTTCACTAGCATGAAAGTCTCGTCACTAGTCACACTCAAGAAAAATTTCTTTGTTTGCAAAAGCTCTGGCTCAAGAAGTCCCAAGCTAGAAGCGACCTCGTTTGCCTCAACAGAGTAATTTCTAGCTTGTTTAAGATAACTTGGCACGAAATCCATATCCTTCTTTAACTTAGAAGCCTTTTTGGGCTAGAGTAGCACAATCCAATTGCCATCCTTATTAAGGACCTCTATAATGTCCTTAAGATGCTATGTCATGGTCTCCAAAATAGCGGCAGCAAAATTATAACAAGCATCTACCGTAAACTCATCCTCTAACAGCTCATTAATTTTGTCCATGGTTCTAAAGGATCCTGCATACCTACCACAACTTCTAGCATTTCTGGTGGGGAATGGTAGTGGAAACTACTACAGTGAAATTTCAATCTTAGTAAGTAAACACACAACATATAACATATAACATAGACATGGCAAACCATAAATGAATGCATGGACATATATTTTGACATAAAACTTGACTTATGTAACTTTGACCTTTCAAAAACAACATGTAACTAAAATACTTTGACCTTTCAATAAAACATCTTTTCCATCTTTTCATCTTGATCCATAAACATGGAACATATCTTTGAGCTCATTACCTTGTTCATTTCTTTTAATATTTATTTGAGCTCATTGCCTTGTTCATTTCATATAACATATAGTTGGATACCTCATAGCTCCCCTATACACCATGTGTTCCCCACTAGTTACCGCATCTACCAACAACCCAATTGACTATGGTGACTATGTCATAATCTTTTAACTTATGCAGCAGTTTGCATATTTCACCTTCACTACATATAATACATGTGAGACACCTACTAGTTTTAAGTGCTACTCCGCTCCGGTATCCTTTCCACAAGGATTCATCCGAGGTCCATCGATGTTACTTTGTCGACCTAGGGGCAACCACTCTATTTTAAACACTCTTGAGTGAACAGATGAGCTCCACTAGGGCATTTCCCCATCCTAGCTTTTGGGTTCATTATAAAGCATGTACAAAATTTTTTCTTTGAAAACACTTTGTAACCCAAATGCATATAACATGAAAAACTTGAAACAATTTTCTTTCCATAGACCTTATGAACATATGAATGCCCTGAATCATGCAACCATGAAATCTAATGTTGAACATCTCATGTTACAGCTTGAAAATATTATAACAATATAATATGATCAAGCAAGTTGTAAAAAGATTCGTTTAACTAATTAGAAACATGAAATCATAACCCTAATCCGGCGTGTGAGGAGATGCTAGGGTTTCTTGCTCATGGTGGCACTCTAAGCATTCGGCCTAAAGGCCCTTGGTTAAATGGTGGTCGTGTTTTCCATTGACCATAGCTAGGTCTTGGGCATGTGTGTGTGTGTGCGTGCATGACATAAGTGTGATGTGCATGTTGTGCATTATGACCAAGATCCCTTGGAAATGGGATGAAGACTACCACTTCTAATTTCGGCCTCCCCTTTGGGAAAATCCTAGTTTCTTCTCAAGAAACTTCTTATGAGTAAAAGGTCAAACATTGGTGTGTGGTGGTAGGGGTTCCCCTTGAATCTGAGCCTTTGAGACCATCATCCCTTGTGTTTGAGCATGTGTGTTTGTGTAGGTAGTAGGAATTACGGTTGTATTGTGTGGCTCCTCCCTTGATAACGTGGTTCCTATCGTCTTTCCTTGCTCGTGACTAAAGAGAAGAGAGGTGGGAATGATCTTTGTTTGGAGCAAAAGTGAAAGTATGTGAGAAACGAAGAGGCAAAGCTCTCCTTGGTTGGCCGTGTAAGAGAAAGAGAGAGTGGAGAGAAAACAAGTGTAGAGGAAACCAAAATGGCATCCAAGGAAAGGACCCTTGGATGTTGGCCTCTTCCCTTTTTATAGCTCACCAAGTCCTATCGGATGTCATAGAAAAGCTCAAAGCGTGGTCTTGTGCAATTGCCATGTATCACCCCTTCTAACTTAAACCGAAATGTCTCTCCCTCTTCCCCATCATTTTCTTCACATTGGGAACCTCAAAGGTCTTTCGAAAAATAGGACAAAGTGTCATGGCTCCTACTAAAATTCTCTAGAAGCCCTTTGGATGTGACTCACATATGGACTAGATTCAATGAATCTCTTGGGTGTGTACGTCCTTTACCCAACCCTAAATCTTCCTTGGCTAGCGGATGTGTGCATGCTTGCCAAGTGGCAAGTGGCGTGTGAGTGGCTCTCTTCCCTAGCCGCCTATTTCTTCTCTCTTCCTCAAATCTCACAAAGATTTCCTTCTAGAATCTTGGGTGTGTGTGCGTGTGGCCTCTCCCAAGAAACCCTTCCCCTTCCTAATCATTTTTTCCTCCTAGAATAACCCCACCCCTATTGCATGCATGACACTTGGCAAAAAAGTGTTGATCTTCCTTAGATAGGCATGAAGCACCCTTGGCCAAACCCTAGGAGTTTTCTTGGAAACATGTGCTTCATCCTTTGGCATCCCCCATGTGCCACTTCCCCATGTCATCTTCTAGAAACTGTCAGCTTGACAAGTGGCATGGGATGTAGATGGTGGTTATGTTGGCCAAAACACCTAGGAAGTTGGGTTTTTCCTTTTTTTCTTTTATTTTTTATTTTTTATTTTTTTGGTCTTGCCCTAGGCACCTGCTCCCATTCCTTAGATTGAATTCTTCTAGAAATCTGGCTACCCCTCTGCATGAGTGACAAGTGGCAAGGAGGTAAGTGAGCTTGTCATGGTAGGCATGTAACCCTCATGGCTGAAACCCTAAGGGACTCTTAGGGTTCTGTGCCTCTTATTTGTAGTGTCTCTAGAAGACTTTCCCTTCTCAATCATTGCACAAAACTTTGCATATTGCCAAAATTTGGTGGGAGGCATGTAGGGCTTTTGGGTTACCAAAACCCTAAAGTCTCTCACCCCCTTCACCCACTATTAGGCCCAGATTCAATGTATCTAGTGCATGACATAAGCATGTGTGATATGTGGCACTGTGTGGTTGGTTGGGCAGCGCCCTAAGGTGCACTAGGTTCCAAACCCTAATTCAAAGTAGTGGTCGAATTCTAAGGTCCTTGTTGGGCCTCTCTTGTGGGCTTAGATGCCAGATACATTAGAACTAAATAGGGTCTAAGGTTTCTAAGTACTCTACACCTCTTGTATGGCCTAACAATTAAATATAAACTGGCGACGAAAAACAAGTGAAGGCTTGGTAAAGTCTGGGTTATCACAAAAAAGCATCAACCTTCTGAACTTAGAATTATTTGGCTGGGTTGTTACACTTGCTTTCTTTGAAGACTCTTACTCCAAGGGTTTTCAAGTGTTTTCGATCTCAAAAGTGAGATTTTGACGTTTACCTTAAGTCATTTATAGTACAAGTTTGTTAGGCGTCCTTCTGACTTCAAGCATGTTTGAATAGAAGTCATTTAGTCTCGATGTCTCACTATAGGATAATAGAGACATACTGGCAAGGCATGGTTGTGAGGGCCCTACCTAACCCAAAAGGGGATAGACCATTCATGAAGTTAAAAAAAATGCAAATATGAGGAAAAATCCAATGGTTTAAGCAATCAGCAATGAGAGATATAGAGTGCATCTAGTCCAACATCTAGGCGAGTAAGCACCTTGTGGGAGGCAAACTGACATGTTATAAAGCAAGGCAAAGATAAGTGTCTTGCCCATGGTAGCAAGTTAGGAAAACCGTCCATTGTGAGGGCGAGAACGAGGAGTTGAAGTGGTTGATAAACTTAGATGAAGAGTTACCAACCCAAGACGAGAAATGATCACTTGCCCAAAAGGAACAACGATCAATGACAAAACAACCCAGACATGAGAACTTTTTGGGACAATACAGAAGGGCTCGAAAAGGTGTTAGTATTGTGCACAGAAGCCCACGCTCTATTTGAAAGGTCACATCTAGAGTAGGTCTATAATGAAAGCTAAAGGCATGATAAGTCGTGTCATCTGAACTCAGAAGTATGGCTCGATGCCACATGGAGAACCCTCGTTCGAGGAAGGACTTGAGGAGTTCGCATACCGTAAGGGTATGTGGACCATACCGTAGTCATATGTCTTTATCATCTTACAACATGACAAGACAGGGATTATGGACTCCTATTCAAGCATACCTAGGGTTAGAGATATGTCAGAAAGGACATCTGACCATCTCACTCTATTTAAAAGACCTAGACGTGGGATAAGATCTTACTTTTGAGACCTTATTCACTAAAAAACTCGAGAAGACGACTGATGCGGAAAGTAAGGAGTAAAGAGGCAACAAGAGAACTTCTGACGTAGGAATGTAGGTTAGCTTATAAGACAATGCTGAGTAATATGGGGTGAATGTTGTGTGCAAAAGCCATTATATTATTTCTATAAGTTCTCCCTCATTCTACAAGCATGAATAATATTTCAATCATTATATTTCTGGCTGTATTTATTCACTGATTGTCAATGCTTTCAATGTTTTCAATGTTTTAATTGTTTTCTATACCTGACTCTATGACCCTATGTGGGAACCTTCAATATCTGTGTGTGTGTGAGTAGTAGGTAGCACGAGTCTCTATTCATGGTACGGGATGGAGAATTCTTCAGGACCATATTGTGATACGTTATCATGTACATCACACAAGGAGAATGCCTCATGGGGAGTGAGGTGGAAAAATGTTGTATTTGGCCTCACCTAATAGTTAGGATGTGGGATCCCTCGTCATCACACATGCTATTATCTTCTAGTTGGTTGGCCAAGTAGAGCACCATCTCCAATGCAACAAGCATTTGTGAGTGTGCGCATGTGTGGCAAACGAGAGCCTGTGTAATGAATGAATGCCTATGAGCAATTATTTATGTGACGAACACTTATGTGGCAAAAGAATGTTACTTGGCTAAAATAGGTCAAATGCTGACTTTTTACAAGTTTTTTACTTATATGGAGATGGGTTACTCCTCACCATAATATTACTAATATGTTTTTATCTATTTTGCATAAAGTGAGGGCAACATCCTGGGAGGGTGATTCCTTGACATGAATATATATATATTTTAACTCAGAGAGTGATTCCTTGCCAGATTTTGAGGATGCACATAGGTGTAAGAGTGGGTAATTCCTCTTAAGCATATACATGTTTTCCTAGTATTTACAAGAAAAGTTTTCATAGCATTTTCGGTAGCACTCTCTCTTATTAGTAGTTTTGTCATAACAGCCTAACCTACCTATAGTTTTGTTCTTGGAACTGTAGATTTTGATGCAGGTACAGACACTGGCAAAACGCCAGAGGAAGAAGAGTCAATCCCTCCCAAATCCTGATTAAGGAAACTAGGACCCATCTTAACACTAGTACTTGTAGTAGCTATTTTGTGCCTTCAATAGGATATACAACACTAAGTCTAGCGCTTATTTGTAATCAATTTGCTATCTTATGGTGACTAACTTTATGTATTTAGGATGATGTAATATTTTGAGGCTAATGAAGGGCGAGAAGCCCCTTTTTCATAAAGTTTGGTATTTAGTACTTGATTGTCAACGTTGTCACCACAACGTGTTATGTTTCAATTTCTTTGTGATTTCATAAATTAAATATCTTACACGTGTACTCTCCTTTGGATTATTACAAGCCCAATTTTCCTATGAGGTGTTGACCAATCAGCCAACATCCTCGGCATCACGGAACCATACCTCTAGTTTAAACTATGATTTGTCGAGTCGTAATCCTTTTAACAGACCTACTCCGGATGTGACTCTTCAAATGAAGTGTATACCTTTGCATACAACACTGCCAACTTCTGAGCATTTCTGTGTAGTCCTAGAAAGCCCATACATCAACAATGGTCTTTTCATCGATCGTTGGGCAGTTTTTTTAGCTCACCTACCATAAGGTGAAAAGTCCTTTATCACTATGCGCTGGGACATGTCATCAAGTGTCCAAATGATGAGTTAGACCCTATTAATGTGAATTATACAACCCATGATGGCAACCACCCAAAACAGAGGAAGTCACATGGAAGATTACCAACTTGAGTCAACACCTTCCTCTTTATAGGAAATATGCAATCCTATTGATTGAGAGAACCCCGAGCAATATAGGCAATAGCAATAATTTATTGTAAAGATACTCTTAAAATCCAATGTATATTTCAACATTGTATATCCTTTATTTACTTTGTACAGTTCTATATAATAATAGCATCATGGTTGGGCATCTCATCCTAATCATTTTACTCAATTCAGTTTCATTTTTCTGGGAATTCAAGTTACTTGGGACTCATGATAGTTTCTGTCTCTATTAGGTCAAATACATCTCAGACTTACTTCATTGTGTGCACATGCTTGGCACCAAGCTTTCTGAGCCACCATGTACTAGTGATGCTAAATTGCCGAGTCTCGATGGTGAGCCTTTATCTAATCTATCCTGAGTATCGACATGTCGTGGGTGCCCTTCAATATTGGCACATTAACTCAACCCTAGATAGCATTCTCTAGGAAAAAGCTCCTAGCCAATCGGGTGAAAAACTTGACATTACACCAGCCAATATCATTTCAACAAGTAGAAGACTTATGTGATTTATTGTGTCCTAATGCATAGAATCAACTCTCTCATTTATCTCCCATCTCCCCTACGCACAGTGCACCTCTCCTTTCGCCTCCCCCCTGACACACTGCTTTTGTATACATCGACCCCAAAGGACTCTCCTGCCTGCCATAGTACTCATGTAATTAATTATATATATGAAAGCTTTGTTTGGTAGCTGAGAAACGTTAGGAAACTAACGAAATTGGATTATGGAGAACGTGGTATAATCTACTCTGCTTCTTCCCACTCCCTTTCCGATTGGGTCCCAACATGATAGTAAGAAAAAGGAAAGAGAAAACCTTTTTTCTCCTATACAAATGTAATTTGGCATTTGGGTGTTTAGGTAGACACACAGTGACTGATGGGAGGAGGCTTTTCTTTTCTTTTCTTGGGTCCCAAATGATACGAATATATTTTCAAACTTAACTTCATTTTCTTACTAGCCAAACAGAGCATTGTGGTTTTATCTTCATTTTCAAATGCCCACTTCACTAGCCTTTTCACCCAAAAAAGACTTGACCGGATAAAGCAGGTTGTCTTCTTCGCTCGATTTGTTGGCTTGCGAGAATTCCTAGTGTTATTTGGCACTTCTAACGTAACAACACGTTCTGGGAGTCCTCTATTTCCAGCTTCACGGCGTCCAAATTAATAGAATCAGATTCGTGAATGATTGGATTTGTTTTAGTTGGGCTGAGATTGCATAGAATTCCCATCTCTCATTGATGGCCACAAGTCTCTCGGTCCTTGAGGGGGGCAACAATTGGAGGAGAGAGAGGGAATCAGCGGAGAGTGGAGCAACTTGGTGGCCATAGATCATATTCTAGAGAGAGAGAAAGAGAGCGAGGGGTGGGGGTAGAGCAGGTGATGGGGTGGGGGAGTGAGGGAGAGAGGGGGGAAGAGCTGAGAAAAAAATGTTCCCCTGCGTGCGAGTGTAAACTCTATTTTGCTGCAACCCCTATGTGACTTTGTGGATATTCAATAGGAATAGAATTGCATGAATGATACCTATGAGGGTGGTAGACGTCTTAGCTTCTTGGAATAGTCTCCGAGGTAGTCCCCAAGTGGCTGCAGTTTGGAGAATGATTCCCTTGTGTCTTATATGATGCAAATGACTTGACAGGAATGATATTAGTTTTGAATATAGGAGAAGCACTTTGGATGAACTTATAAACCTTTTCGTGCACACTTTATTTCTTTGGTATTCTGCTATGATCCTTACTGGACCTAGTGTTCATGATTTTCTTATTTTTACTTTCTGGCTTCTAGTATGTAACTAGATGTTTTCTTTTGTATACTCCCTATATACTTCACAACACCTATTTCATTCGTTTAATGAAACGAATCTTACCAATCAAAATAAAAACTTCGAAGAGGCAAGCAGATCCAAAAATATAAATTAGTGAACAATTCCAATTTTTATTCCTGATCCAATCTAATAAATTCTTTACTTTCTTTATCATTCCTAGGTCAATTTCCCCAAAATTTCCTTAATTTTGACCTTGTTCCATATTACTACTTAACACTCTATTTTATTTTCAGTTGTAAACTTTGGTTTCAGGCATTGGGATCTTATTGTTTCTAAATTAAAAAGCTGTAGAAGTAAGTCAGCTTGCACCCATCGTACATACATTACACACATAGTTAATCAACCAATTAACTTCAACTTCTATAAATGTTTTCTTTCATTACCGGTTACTCTTAATAAACCCAGAAATGCGCTTGTACTTGTCATTACCAATACTCAAACCGTAAATGTGACCTCAATGGCACATGCAAGCTTCTAGAATTTTGTGCACAAGCTGGAACAGATTTGGAAAAGCAGAAGGCAAAAGTTGCAGAGTAACTGCACTGGTAGCGAAACAAAAAGGAGAGTTTCGCAATAAAAACGATTTTTTTAAAAAAAAAAAAATTGCAGGTATGGAGTCGCATCAGCAGCATACAGATAAGGCCTAGGTACGGCACCATTCATGCCTTCAAACAATCTGGAAGGAACCCAGCCAAAAAGTCGGTTAGATGGCTGGAAAAAGTCGGTAAGATGGCTGGAAAACCAATCTGGAAGGAACCCTGCCAGAACGTAATAGCGCAAAGTCTATTATTATCATTCAGCCTTGATCTGGTGATTCCAAATGCTTATTTCTTAACATCCACCTTCTTTTCTTCTTCTTAATCATGGATGCTGGCACATCTGGATGACCAATACAGAAAGATGACGTGATCTGAAAACCATCTTAATGGGACTAAATAAAGCTTACCACAAGTAACTAACAATTAACTCCGTAAACAAAGTCTGCTAAAATCCCACACTGGTGTATAACATAAAAGATTCCAATAACTAAATAAAGCTTTAGGTGCATCTTGCAATGGCAACATTAATCATACTTATTGCAGTCACTATCTAGGGCTGCCTAGCAAAGGTTATATTCAAGAAATTGTTCAACTAAGCTAAATACAAGGCTCCACATCAGTGTAATCATAAAAAAATCAGTGTCTATTCTCATATGATACTGCATTTAGCAGGCAACAATGCCGGACGTACCAGTATCTAAACTGGAAATCTGAAGGCTTTCTTGTGGCCATGGTACGTTTCTTATTTCACTTGAAGGACAACCTCAGCGTTTGTCTTTGTGGTACTTGTTAATGTGATAATAGAGCTTTTTAGACTTTTATTAGGTGGACATTTGCATCAAGTACTGCTTAAACCCAAGTTAGAGAAGACAGTAAACTATAACAACTTTGTGCAAAAAGCTAGGGTGTTAAATCAATCCTCCCCAATGGTAAATATAATTTTCTAAGAACTCCTTCAGTACTAACTTTACCTTAAACCGTTATCCTTTTACCTTACTACCTCCTTTTTCTTTTGTTTCTTTTACTTAGTTGTTTTCCATAATGTTTTCTTTCTTCTATGGCTGTAAATGAGCATAGCCATTCATGACCAGCTCAAACTTGGCTTGTATGTGTACTCAGTTCAAGCTCGATTCATTTAATAAATGATTTATTCATGAACACTAATATTAGTTCAATATATAATGCGTCAAATCTGTATATGTTTGGCTCAAACTCATTTTAGACTCATGAACAAAGTTCATATAAGCTTGACTCATCTCATCGGATCTTGTTTTAAAGCTCATAAAATATATATACGCATTATATGTATTAGATGTTAACTGTATTTTACATATTTATTCATGTATTATAAGTTTATTGAAGCGATTGAGAGAAGGTTGGCAGGTTGGCAAAGGGTCTACTAGTCAAAAGGGGCAGAATTAGTTTAATCAAAAGCATACTCTGTAACCTCCCAACATATTTCCTATCTTTATTTCCCATACCTGCTAGTGTGGTAGGTCGTATTGAAAAGATTTTACATGGTCTTTTGTGGGGAGGACTTGGAGATGAGGCCAAGTTCCATCTTGTTGGTTGGGACAAGGTTTGCTCCCCAGTTTCTAGTGGAGGGTTGGGGGTCCGTAAATTGAGGTTATTTAATAACAGCCTCCTTGAAAAGTGGTTGCGGCAGTATCATCAGGAGGAGGCTTTGTGGAGGGTCATTACTTATTCTTATGTATGGGAGCGAAAGGTGGGTGGTGTTCTAATGAAGTTAGGGGTGCAGATGGAGTGGAGTTGTGGGAAAATATTAGAAATGGATGGAGGATTTTTCTAGATATTGCAGATTTGAGGTCAGTGTGGGTTCAAGAGTGTGCTTTTGGCATGGTACTTGGTGTGGAGATAGGGCTCTCAGGATCACATTCCCTATACTACCGGACTGCTTGTGATAAGGACACTTTGATGGCAGAGACGACGGATAACTCTAGTAGCTCATTTCAATGAACATTTTTTTTATTAGACCAGCTAAGGATTGGGAACTAGGCTCCATTTCCGATTTTTTTCAGCTTCTTGTGCGCCATTATCGTGGGTAATGCTGAGGTGGATGGGATGATCTGGACTCAAGTTAGGAGTAGGAGACTCACAGTTCATTCTTTGTACAAAGCTCTGTCGGTTCAAAATCACAACATTTTTTACTTAGAAGTGCATTTGGAGATGTAAAGTGCCCCCAAGGTAGCTTTCTTTGGCTGGACTGCTTTCCTTGGGAAAATCCTTACCATCTATATTCGAAGGAAATGTGGGCATTTTGTTATTGATTGGTGTTATAAACTTATATGCGTAAGAAAAATGTGAAACCATGGATCATTTATTATCACATTGTGAGGTGGCTAGAATTATGTGGGATGACACTCTCAATATGACCAGATTGGCATTGATAATGCTCAAAAGGGTGTTAGGCCATTTTGGTGTGTTGGAGAAGACTTCAGCGCAACCCCCAAATTTCCCTTATATGGAAAATGATTTCTTTGTGTCTTATGTGATGCATTTGGATGGAGAAATGGTCAGTGCTTTAAAGATTGGGAACATTCCTTGATGAGATCAAAAGATTCTTCTTCAACACTTAATTTTTATGGGCTACCGTCATTTTTTTCGATGGGGCTAGTTTTCATGATTTCCTCGTATCCATTTCTAGTCGTTACTTGTAACTAGGTGTTCTCATTGTAAATCTCCTTTGCACTTGGGCTACACCTATTTTCCTTTCTCAATAAAGTTTTATATCACCTGTAAAAAAAGTTACTATGTAAACTACAACGATAACTCATACCGAATGTTAGACCAATGATAACATATATTGAAAGTTATAACCATCACTTATGACTTGTAGTTGCATATTAGATACTTACACTACAATATATAATAATTTATACACTACAACTGTAAAAGTTCTTTTACTAATAGGGCATTGTGATCAATTAATCAAGTTTGGTCAACATATATGAACCTGATGAAATGTTGAAAAAGCTGTAGCTTCCAACTCAACCCACCTTTTTTCAGAACACAGACCAATGGGTCAGAATAGTTGGATTAATCTCTTGAGTTAGTAGAATATAGCAAGTAGCATCCAGAGGAAGAACAATTTAAATGTATCTAGTTTATTCATAAATAATCTCTATGCAATAAAAAAATACTTAAAAACTGCAGATCATTTAATCTTTACCTCCCTCAGGATATATTGAGTTATAGTGCACCTCTGCCCAAAAGCTCAAACAAATTACTGCAAAATAAATAAATAAGAATCATCCTCATCTCAATGCACATCAGTAAGCAACAACATTAAACAAGGAGGAGATTTTTTTTTTTTCTTTAATTTTTTTTAGCCATTTGGAAATACTAAGTTGAAACTAAAATAAAAAGGGAAAAATCAAAAGAATGAGAAAACTGCTCAGAAGAGTCTCTCACACGTAAAATTAAACTCAGCAATTGAGAAGTCGGGAGAAAGAAATAAAAAAAAATATATGGCTAGTCTATCAAACAAAGAATCTATTTGCAGCATTGGACATAGTTTTCTGTTAGGAAAACATGATAAATCATTGGATCAAATGATGATTACTATATTAACACACCTGCTTCTGTTTACAATATTCTTTTGACTCGAAGGAAAGGTTCATTAGAAAAACGGTTAATACACATTGTATAGGCTTAGTATTAAGTTTTCTTAGTTAAGAAAATCTCTCGAGAAATGACTTCCACACCGATAACATGGAGCCTAAACCCATCCGTGTCCTTCTCAGTTAGCATTCCTTCAATTGAAATGATGAAATATCTTTTTCTGTAGAGCAAAAGGGCTGACATATGTAAAGGAACAAATGAATGAGCAATGAAAGTGCACAAGGCATAGGGCATTGACAACATAATTCCCACTAGGGTGTGCATTGCCCATGTGTATGGCTAAAGGGAGGCAAGTCACAAAAGCAAAGTCAGTGTTCACACCAAAGGCAAACCATGGACTCCAACACATGGTGCTCGAAACAGTTCAAAACTGTTAGTAATTAGGGAGATACCACATCTGTTTCTTTTTAATGAGAAAACAGGGTGGAAAATAAAAATTCGGTGCATTGCTAATAATTATATAGAAAGGTATATGGCAATGGGATCATAGGAACATACTAGGATCTCAGGTTTGTCCAGCAAATATCATTCTCGACTAGAGTGACATTATTATACATTACTTTGAAACATTATACATACTGTTAGATATCTATCACCATTTGTCCACTTTATCATTGAAGCAGTGACTTTCTAATATTTACAATTGGAATTTGATAACTCCATGAAGGGTACCTCGCTTTGACCTCTCAACATTAGGAAGAATCTCAATGTAGCAGGTGTCCTTGAAAGATGTTATCACAAATATTTTAACACCATACTGCAAGTAGATCACTAAATGCATTAGACAGAAGCATACCTGCTCAAACGGTGAGCACTATGCCAAAATTGAAATTCTAAAACAAGCAGAAACAAATTAAAGCCCAACGGACTTGATGTTTAAAGATTTAAAGTAACTAATAAAAGACATAAAATTTCATAAAATCAAGAGAAATTGAAGTGTAATTTGTTTAGCAGGGAGAAATAGGATTTCCAGATACAACAAGTACATGGGGTAAATTGACCTCCACAATGGACCTAAGGCAAATTTCAACATACCAGTTTACAATATTAGGTTGGAATAAAGTTAAAAGACGACAAAGCAAAACAATGCAAGCTAGATCAGTTGTAACATCTATAAGGAGAGAGGGAAGGCGAAGGAAAAAAAAAAAAAAGAGAGAGAGAGAGACCAATCCATCATAACTACAATAAATGTAAAGTCATTCAAGCATACCGAGTCTGCAGCAGCCTGCAAAGTTACATGATCACCCCATTCACCACTCCTATTTTCATCCAAGTGAAATGAATGTCAAATCAGAAAGTCATCATAAGAAATCAGAAAGTCAACTCAAAGGAGAAGAAAATACTTGGACATCTTCTCCAGATAGTCATCATAAGCCATGGGAACATATCCCTCATAAATCTCCAGGTAAGATTTAAGCTGTAGCATTCAAAATATCACAACATAAATATGTATCACAACAATAATTTAACCCAATAAACTCTAACTCATGCTTTCAAAACCAATTCACTACTATAATGGCCAACCTGATTTATAACTTGCTCTCTCACAAATTTGTGGTGCTCAGGAGTTCGATAAAATTGATCCGATAAAGCTCGGAACTGGAAATATCAAGGAATGTATGGGACATCGTGTAAGTAATCAACCACCGAAATAAATAAGTATTCAGGTTTGACTATAATAGGCTTAAAATGAACTAAAGAACAAGCAAGTGTGAAATGAGACATGCATTTTGGTAGATGTTCTGAATTGATACTTATGAAATTTGGTTTGTAAAGCACTGATGGGGCTAATTATTTTCGAAGTGAATCGTAGTGCAATAAAGCTAATAAGTCATCAGCCCACTTGAAGGCATAGTCACATGAATAAAAATGACACAGAAAATATGATTGGGCACAAAATCGCATCATTTACTGCTGTGCTAACGAAAAACCATAAAATATTTTCATTCAGTTTTAAACTGGAATTCATATGAATGAAGTACAAAGGAATTTAAAAATCCAGAAGCACTTTTTTATGGTAAGCAAACTCATAGAGCAAGTACAAGATGCAACTAATGCAAAAGTTTGGATAGACAGGTAATCTTTTCTTTTATCATGTGAACTTCTAAATACACCATGGATTCCATCAGTCCGTAATAACAAAGTCCAGCATATTAATATCATTTAGGACTTTGTATTGATACCAACAAAAACCATATAAAATAAATCAATTCTTTAGTAAGACAACACACAAGCAACTAGTTTTTACATGTATAATTATTTGTATAAACATCGTAGTGAAGAATAAAAGCCAAATCATCAATTTGCAAAAAGAAATGTAAAAACACCAGTATACAGGTCAATGATGAGAATGAAAGCAAAACAGAACTCAAAATATTAGATTATACATATCCAAGACAGTTGAAGTAAATTTCGTAACATGTTCTCATCGAATTCCAAAACAAATGTAAAAAGAAACAGAAATTCAGAACCATAACTCACCACTCTACTTTCTAAGGTAATGAAAACAAAGCATTTGGTAAAATCAGACATAAGACATCACAATAACATACAATGCATGCTTGCCATGGCAGAACAAGCTAACCTGACAGTTACCATCACCTTGAACTTTATGCTCAACCAAATCATATAACTGCAATCTTAAAAAAAAAGGGGTGGAGTTGGAAAATATTTCCACATTAGTTTCGCATAGAAAACTTATCTGCAAAACCAGACGCAAGAAGCTCCTAGAGAGAGAAGAAGAACGCACCCATATGTCTAATAAACACAGAATACCTGTCCAGTAGCCTTTGATGATCTAATGTTTCTTCATCAACTGAGGGTATTTCCCCATTAATTCTTGGTACATGCTACAAAAATAAAAAGTAAAGACAAGATTTAAGCATATAAACTACATACACCCTGTTTTAGTATGTACCCATTGTCTGCTGGAAAAAAGAAGTACGTCACTATGAAGGAGTCTTCGATTTAATCTTATACGCAATAACCCCACCCCCCCAAAACAAAAGTCTGCACACACACACACACACACACGTATATAGGAGTCAAATCTACAGCACTTACAAAAAGGGAAGTTGATACATCCAGTAGCAATTTTTATTATGTAAAATGCCCCTGAAAAATCGTGAAGGACTGAATTCGTTACCTCACTGTCAAACCCTTGCTTTGGGGGGAAGATGTCATTTGGTCGTGACGACAAATAAATATAACCTTAGGACACTCATTTGTAAAGGGTCAATAGTCATCATTCCACTATATGGTCACTGAACTTAAGAGATATGAACAGCAGAATATATTATCCCCAGACAGTGTCTAACTCAACACGTGCAAAACACCTATATTACAAATGGTCAGAACTTAGTAGCTTTACAAAATCAACATGCAAGACCAAAGGATTCTTCATATGACATAGGAGCTAACTATATAAATCAAAATATCAGCAGTAGCATAAAGTGAAAGTCTCATAAAGCCCTCAAATATTCGGCAGGAAGAAAAAAGATAACTACAACTCCTATATATGCTACACTTACAGGAACAGGAACCATCAGAGTCAACCTTTTTCCCACTTCTCCATCAAAAGCATACTCATCCATCAACTCCAATGAATATGACAGCTCATCCCCACAGTATGAGTTTTCATCAGGGCTAGAACATGAAGTAGAAGGTCTCATAGTATCATCCTCTTCCTGGCCACATTCATGACCTAAAATTCCCAAATAATATAAGCACAATATACAACAGCAAGGCGCACAACCCACAAACGAATCAGATAATTAGCTTCAAATGATTGAACTTAGCAATACCAGAGCCAGAGTTTTTCAAAGACTGACCAAGCCAATCCTGTGAGACAACAGATAATTGCAAACGCTCCAATTCTTCATCAGGAGATCCAGGTGCTTCTACAACTGCAAGTTGTGATAGTTCTTCTTGAAGAGCTTGGGCAATAAGCTCATCATTTTCAATATTGCTACATTCTGTATCATAATTATCTCCCTCAAAATAATGTCCATGATAATGATCCATGTCACCTTGCATAATAGTGCCATAATATCCACAACTAGAGTATGGATCACTGTCAAAGAGCTGTAGACCCCACTGAAGAACATCAGGATCTTGCTCGTATGTTGTCATTTGCAATGTATGGAAGCTCTCAGGTCTGATTGTGTCACACCAACCAGAAAGGTCTAATCCCAAAAACAACCTTCAAAATTAGAGGTTAATAGCGTAACCTTTACTTATAGGCAATAGTTAACCCATTGTAAGTTGCATCATAGACATCTTCCTCTGAAACAAACATCACAAAACACTTTTTACACCAAGAAATCAAAAGAATTGCTTTAACAAATATCAAAAGAACAAAAATATTTACCAACAGATTCTATGGCCATCCACAATTCTTTTCTTTTGGTGTACTGGGAAATTCAAGATGCCTTTCTACCTGCAAGATGTTATCAGATACACGTTCAGAATAAAATTTATGTCCAAGAAGAATGGCCATGAAGAGAATGGTATGAAACCAGTAAGTATATCATCTGTTTGTGCGAGGCAAAAAGGCACCGCATCATAAAGGCAGAGAGAAATGCATTCCGAGACTTGCAAAAAGTCTCCGCCAAAGTGTTCCACTTGATAAGTTATAATCCTTATATGCACTTGAGCATGCATAGGGACGGGCATAAACAAATAAAACGAAAGAAGAAAGAAACCACAGGATGAGCAGCTCATTGGTATAATAAAATGGTCATACCTGTATAGATCCGCCGGCTTCCAGAAAGCCGGTTGAGTTGAAGTAACCGCTAGAACAAGTTACTGGTCACGGGATCGAAATGGAGCTTTCCAAATATCTCTATCGGAATGCCCCTAACAAAGTAAAAGTAAGAACAAAATCAAAACCAAAACATAAATGATCTTCATTCCGAACCTAAAAGAGAATAAGTCCCGAGTAATCAAACTGAAATATAAATAAATACCCAAAAAAATCAATAGCATATATATAATTCATCTTCTTTCCTACAAGTTCTCGGCAAACAAACAGAGCATTACATTTCATCAAAGGAATCTTCAACTTTTCACATTACATTTCGTCAAACAAATCTTCACTCCCCATCGCAAATAAAAAAAGAGAAAAAAAAAACAAATATAGTTCAATCCAATGGAATCTCAATTAATGAAGAAGCGATTCACCTTCTATCCGAATCGAATAACATCCAGATCATGTCTGTAACGCTGATCGAGACCCAGCAAGAAAAGATCCAAATGTTGAAGAAATAAACAATAACATAATTTTTTTTTTCTTACAAAAAAACAAAAAACAAAACAGAGAGAATAATTTAATTAAGATCAAGCTTAAAAAAATATTTTATAATTAAAGAGAATTCGGTTAATTATATGAATAATTTGGGAAAGCGGGTTCGAGACGCCACGGAATAATCCATCAATGGAGAGAATATTTTTAAGCACTGAGTATTCGTCGTTAACGAGCGAGCGAGCGAGCGAACGAGTGAAAAGGGCCAAAACGGCAAAAGTGACGAACGTCACGAGGTTTCGGTCAGTGTTTCAGAGAGTCTGGGGAGCGAATCTTGAAGACCCTGACGTTGACCGATTCACAAACTTACAAATACACAAAACAGAGAGATTCGCCGTCCGGTTTTCGCTCTCCCTCTCTCTCTCACTCTCTCTCTCTCTCTCTCTCTCTCTGCGGGACTACTACGGCGGGAAGGCCCTATCAATGGAGAATAAAAAGTACTCCAATTATCATAGATACTTTCAAAACGCCATGTGCATGGTCTGTATGCAGTACCCAACAACTTCCAAAAACCTGCAAGCAAATCTGTGCAAAATATTCGTACGAATAATGTGATTGATTCCAAACCCCAAAAAAAATCAAGTGAAAAAAAGTTAAACTGATAATTATGGGACTGTGCTAGGGGTATAAGAGACGAACATGCTAGATAATATCAACGAATAGTGGAGATCAACCTTTTGAGAGATGCTAGTAGGGGTATAATTGGTAAAATCCGATGTGATTTTAGATAAATTTGAGAGCCGAATCCATGAAACGATACGTAATAATTTTACATTTTTAAAAATTGGTTATGCATTGATTATCTTTCTAGTACATTTAATTTTATTCGCTCTGATTCAGTTTAATCTGATTTTTTAATTTTAATAAAATATAAATTTGTAAAAAATAAAAAAAAAATCTGTTTATAAAAAAAAAACATATATATACATACATGCTTTGCATACACGGTTGATAATATCAGATAATGATCATATATAGTAATATTGATGGGAAGCTTAGTTGTTACGTTCAAATATACATACATATTTATACATACACATACATACACACATATATATATTCTATTATAATAAGTAGTTATTTAATTGTGAATAATAATTTTTCTTATTTTTCAGTTAAATCTGTTAAGTCTGTTAAGTTGTGTTTTATCAAAAAATTTTTAAGATCCTTGACCATTTGAGGTATAACACTTTTGTAAAATTTAATGAATGATTATTTTACTATTATTACATATATACCTCTTAGTATTTAAGACATGGCTAAATTATTTCCAGAATAATGGTTTACGTGAGCTTGATTTCTTTGATGCGCTTAAGTTTTTACAAAATTAATAAGTTATTTTATATTGGAATTGGACTTAAGTGAGCTTTATTTTTATTGGACTTGTAGACCTTATCATAAGCCTTAATATTTGTATTTGCAGAAATAATAGTTTTATTTAAGTTATATTATTAACTATTATTCTACTGCAATTAAATTCATTAATAATCATAATAAGAAATTAAAAATTATTTGAATGGATTAGTCTATTTTTTTAAATGAGATTTTTATTAATTTAATGGAATTTGATATAATTATTTAGTATGTTATTAATTGAAAATGAAGATATATTATTTTCTTAAAAATAATCATTTTACTCAATTAGACAAACATGATTTGCACGTTGATCATGTCCTAGTGTATGTGTATATATATATATATATACAATGTATGCATACGCATAAATTTAGCTTTGGTATATAAATTCAAATTTGGTAATAATATTTGAGTGATTTTTTTTTATAAATAATATTTTAGTGATCTTATTTACAATTTCGGTATATAAATTCAAATATTTTGATATTTAGGATTTGTTTTTCAATTTTAAACTGATTTTAAGTAATTAAAAAAATATTGATGTGATTTATCGATTTTAGTTTAAAGTTTTACAATTTTAGTTTATTTTTAAATTAATTTATATTATATAAAAAAATTATATTATATATAATATTAAAAGAATAATTTAAAATATATATTATATAGAGTCGTTCCAGTCCGGGCCTAAAAAGTCTAGAACAAGAATAGGACCGGTTCTAGCCAATTTTGCTAATACGAAGACCAGTTCCGGACCTGTCCAAATTGACCGGTTTGAGTCAGTCTGATTTGGTTTTCTGGTTTTTTTTTTTTTTTTGTTAAACACCCCTAGATGATGGTGGTTTTTAATAAATATCATGGGCATTACTCCTAAACCTAATATACCAAGTTACCAACAAAGCATAGGCTCTAGTTTTTTTTTTTTAATAGAATGTCAGCTTTTTTTAAGTGAGCATATTACAATATGAATATATATATATATATATATATATATAATAGTTATAAGATACTCTATAGTCAAATAGATTAGAGGTCCCAACATAATTCCAATTTGGCTAATACAACATAAAAATTAGAAAGAAAAATGTAGGATTTTGGGCCAATGACTTGACAATCATCCATTACTTACAAAGGAGAGGCACTTGGAGCACTTTTGATACAATCTAGATGTCAAAATGTGATACCCCGACCAAACGTCGTGATGGATTGGTTTTGTGCTGCAGTTTTTTGGTATGGATTGATTGAATGTGAGTATCATTTCTTTTTTCTCTTGATATTTGGATTGGAGAAGCACAAACATAGAAAAATAGCATTCAACATATTGTATAAATCACTGGCAAACAACTGTCAATAGTTGTATTGGCACGTTGCCTCCACACACCAATGGGGGAGAGAGGAGTTTAATCTGATCTCAAAGACCCAAGGCTGCTAATTACACTAGTGTCGTGCATGGCGGCAAAAATATCTCTTAATAAGGCAACATATAGATGTCACACACGGTTTAAGCCACGTGTGAGCCACATGTGTTGCTCTTTTTTTATGATCTTCTCTTACAGATCGAAGGATCAACGGTCAGAGAATCTTGTGCAGCGACACATATTAGTCATGAGTGGCCGAAAGGTAATAAACCAGCCCATCTTCAACCTATGGTTGGAAAACAATAAAAATAATCGTGATAAAAATAAATGGGTTATCAGGGTTTTGGCTGGAAAGGCTAAGAGAAGTTTTTATTAGTTTTGAAAATGCCTTTAATCGTCGAGTACATCCCTAGCCCTTGCTCATCTCTAGTAGTTGATCGAGTTTCTTTGCCCCTCCGCCGCTAATTGATTAGGGTGAGTTAGTCCAACAAAGAATACCAGAAATCTCTCATCCAGGCTGCTATTGTAGGTGCCCGGAATTCATGGATTCTGTAGAGGGAGTTGAGGTGGAATTTTTTGGTGGGTTGGCTCAAAAGATCTTCGTTCATTTTCATAAAATTTTTCAACTCATCTCATTTAATTATTATTACTTTCTCAAATTTCCACACAAAATAAAATAAATAATTCAGTTTTTTTCAAATTTCAATACAAAAATAATATTAAAACAATATATTCTAATAATACTTTATTCAACATTCAACTTTAATCTCAACTCATCTCATCTCATCTCTAAAAACAAACTAATGCGAAACTCTATAAATTAAACTTTTTAATGTCTTACTCCTTTTATTTTCAAAATTTGCTACTTTGAAATTGCAACTTTTATTAAAAAAAATAAAAATAAAAATCATAAGCTTCATCTCAATATTTAAAAAAAAAAAATTGTAAACCGATTTATGTATGACCGCCATAAGCTACCACCTTAAAACAAAAAATAAATGCCCATAAACCAACTTAGTCCCCCTATATATATGAGTATCATATGTTGTACGAGTATCAAATTTTCAATAGTGAATAATGATTGAGCTGAATTATTGCATTTTTAATACTTTTAGAACCAATATATCTTAATTCTTTCATTACTTTATCATTGGTTTTATATGGAAAAATGAATAAATCAAAGTTGTGATTTTAATTGATTAAAAGCATGAATTTCTGTTTGAATTCTACCAACTATTGATTACTGTACATTCTAGTCCATAATTTTTCTTGCTTTCCATTATCATTTGCGTTTATACCATTGTTCTTCTTGTTCTTCATGTTCATAAAGTTTCTTGAGCTATCTTTCCATCTTTTGGGTTCAATCCATGACCTCAAAATTAGAAGCACTTATTGCCATCCGTGAATGGAAGTTGCTCAACCTAATCTTTCAATTGTGTTATTTTGTTGTTGAGTGTTTTCTTTTTTCTTTTAATCTCCATCTCCATTTTTCGTGCATACTATGGTTCATTATGTTTATGCCTTGTTCATACTTTGTCTTGAGTTTTTCCGCCATTCAAACACTCCCAACTCCATCTAACTTCATACACGGCCACACCAATCACCCCACATCATGCTCATTTAAACCGTGACCCACCATTGCCCTCCAACAAGCCACCAAACTTCCAAAGCCTAGCCCCCACTTGCCGTCCAACCCATCCCTCATTTACCTCAAACCTAGCCACCACCTAAAAAGTGGTCATTTGCCTTTCCATTAGCTAATTTGCCCTTAGTCATTTCGGCTAGCTACCATCTCACCAATGGATCCCTTCATCCATAAATCCTAACCATCCATCCCATTGCCCATCAACCTAGGATGACCCTAAACCTCCACCTCAAAAGGATGCCTAGACAAATTGTTTTTCAAAAAGGCCAAAAAGCAAGCTTTTCCATTTCTTTATTCCCATCCACTCGGCAACCCCTCACCAAGAACCAGCCCTACTCATCTTACCTTTTTCTTTAACAATTTGGCACCTACACATCACTCACATGGTCCCTTTTAGCTTACCTCCACTCACCTATACACCATTAAACCCAAGCCCCACTTGCCGGTCAACAAAGCTCCATTTTCCACAAAATTCTAGTCCACTTACCTAAAAGAGACCCCTAGACACCTTCCTTTAACTTTAGCAAAAGCTGCCCCTCTCAAATAAGGAAATCCTAATCACCCTACTCTCTCACACACGGATCCCTTCACCATCCAACTCTAGCCGACACCTATGAGTGGTAACCAACCAATTTGCCTTTCCACTAATCAAGTCACCCCTCATCAGTCGGAAAACCCTACCTTCCCACTACCCATGTGAAGCCTTAAGCTCATCCCACCGAATACTCATGCCACCTCACACTTAGTCTCATAACTCTAGATGCCCCTCAAACCTCACGGATCCCTTTTTAACACTCAAATAAATCTCCTTTCCAACCCACGAAAAAATACCCCTTTTTGTCTTCCAAGTGGTTGCATATCACATGAATTTAATCCATTCACATGGCAACAACTTGGCAAGCTGGAAGAAGGAGCTGAAACGTGATCCCATGGAAGAAATGAAAAGGAGCCGGTGCATGATTGAATAAAAAATTGTAAAAAGAAGTGAAAGCAAGAGGCTGATTTTGAGGTAGCTGAAAACGTGGATGAGTTGGAGAGAAGAGGGAGATTCTGATGTGCATGTGATTGAATAAAAAAAAAGGAATGAATGAGCTGAAAGTATTGAAGGCTGCTGTCCACCGAAATTATACATTGAAGAAGTAAGCTGCTGCCTCTCCACCGAATTTGACATGGAAGTCATTAAAGGCTGCTGCCTTTCCACCGAATTGGAGAATATTGGAGAAGGAAGACAGCTGGATGGTTGAGACACACGGGTATAAAAAGGTCTTAGAGAACAAAGAAAAAAGAAGAAGAAAGGAAGAGGGGACTGAAAATATTCAGTTGTGTTCGGCAATTTTTTTTTGCTTAAACATTTTGTTTGTTCGGCAGTTTTTTTTTTTCCTTTTGGCTTCAATGCTTTGTTGTTTTAGAGTTTATATTAAGTGTGCTAAGAATTGTTTTAGAATTTTATTTCATTAAGTGTAATACCTTAATTTTTTGTAAGTGTGCTAGTTGGTTTTATGCAACAAAAGAATTATTTTAGAAGTTTTAATTAAGTGTGCTAGTTGGTTTTATGGAACAAAAGAATTATTTTAGAAGTTTTAATTAAGTATGCTAGTTGGTTTCATGCAACAAAAGAACTGTTTTAGAAGTTTTAATTAAATATGCTAGTTGATTCCATGCAACAAAAGAACTGTTCTAGGAGTTCTCATTAAGTTTGTTACCTTAATTTATTGCAAGAAATGTTTGGTTGTAAGCTTTTGCTTTTTGATTTTTCTGAAACATCATACGTGGGGAGTAGAGGAGTTGTTCTAAAGTTTTCATTAAAGGTTTGAAGATTAATTTTCAAGAGTGGTATGTGAGAAGTTGTTTCCTTTTTGCTTTAGATTTCAATTGAATGATGAAGGGGACTTTTCGTCTAGACTTTTCGTTCTCTATTTTTATTTAACTTCAGTTTAAAGTTTATGGAATACTTTTGAGATTTTTTTGGGTTAGAAGTTTGGGTAATTTATTTGCTGTTTACTTATTTCGTGTTATTTATTTTTCTCACTTCTTTAAGCCTTCATTTAATAGTGATTACAATTGTTATGTGTTATTTTGAGAATTTGTGATTTAAATACAAAGATGAATTCTAGAATCTTGGTTTTGGACATTTTCAATTTTCAGTTCATGTTTTGTCAATTACTTTCTAATTTAGTTTAATTCTTAATTTAGTTTTATTAATTTCTAAGTTTAATCTATTAGTCCTTTATATTCTAATCCGACAATCAAAATCTAAAAACATGAATCTAGTCCATGACTAGTAACCTCTTCCATCCATTGCACATATCATCCTCTTGTTTTCTCTTTGTGAAGTTTTTCACATTTTTCAACGAGTTTAATTTTAAGTAACTTTCCTTGAGGAGACGATTTAGGAATTTATTCCTAATTATTACACGACATCCTCCTGCACTTGGGATAGCATTAGTTCTACTCATTTTTGAGTGAGTCAAATAACGCCTTAAAGATTTCCTCTTGTAATATTAATTTACTTTTAGTTTTATAACACGTTATCAGCACTAGATTCTACTGATTCTGAAGTTAGTAGTCTTCTACTTCAAAAAATGTCAAATCTTAAAAAATTAGAATTAGCTGTTCTTGACATTTCTGACAAGAATTATTTATCTTTGATCATTGACATTGAGATCTATTTAGATGCGATAAACCTGAAAAATACAATCAAAGAAGGAAATCACGCGACCCGGTAGGACCTCGCTAAGGCAATAATTCTTTTTCGCCTCCATCTTTACGAATAATTAAAAACTAAGTATCTCATAGTGAAAGATCATCTTACTTTGTGGAATGATTTAAGGGAAAGATATGAGCACAAAAAAACTATAATCATCCTAAAAGCTCGTCATGATTTGTTGCACTTGAAATTGCAAGATTTCAAGAGTGTTAGTGAGTATAATTCTGCACTCTTTAAAATCAGCTCAGTATTGAACTTATGCGGTGAAAAAGTTTTATATGTTTTATAGAATTATGGGTCTTACTGATGAACTTTTTAACTCTGAGATAAATGATAGAGATGTATGTTTGGCTGATAGTGCTACAACTTACACAATTCTTAAGGATATAAAATATTTTCAAAATCTAACATTGAGCAAAGCATATGTCCATACTATATCAGGTTCATCGAATATAATTGAAGGCTCTAGAAGAGCTTATATTATGTTGCCTAATGGTACCAAATTTTGTATTGGTAATGTTATATTTTCTTCACAATTTAGAATAAATTTATTTAGTTTTAAAGATATACATCATAATGGTTGTCATATTGAAACAACCAACGAAGGCAGTAAAAAGTATCTTCTAATTACTAAAATGATTTCAAGTCAGAAGTTCATATTAGAAAAACTGTCTGCTCTCTTTTTAGGATTGTATTATACAAAAATGAGAATAATTGGATCACATATGGTAATGCACCAGAAGTGCATTAACTCCAAAGTATTTATGACTTGACATGATCACCTTGGACATCTGAGATCAATAATGATGAGGCAAATCATTGATAATTCGTATAGGCATCTCTTAAAAAATCAGAAGATTATCTTACCTAATAAATATCCGTCCTCTGCTTGTTCTCAAAGTAAATTGATTATCAAACCATTTCCTTCAAAGATTATTGTTGAATCTTCATCATTTTTACAAATAATTTATGGGAATATATGTGGGCCTATTCAACCATCAAGTGGACCGTTTATATACTTTATGATTTTAATTGGTACATCAAGTTGATGGTCACATGTTTGTCTATTTTCCACTATAAAATGTTGCATTTGCTAGACTTCTTATCCAAATAATTAGACTACGAGCACAATTCACTGACTATCCAATAATAACTATTCGATTGGATAATGTTGGTGAATTTATATCTCAAGTTTTTTATAACAATTACATGTCAATAGAAATAGATGTTGAACATCCAGTTGTCGACACACTCAAAATAGTTTAGTTAAATCATTAATCAAAACTGTTCAAAACATACATATTAAAATATTATAAACTACAAATATTATTCAAACCAACAGCAAATCTAGAACTTTAACTCAAAACTCTGGCGAAGCTGCATCCTCGGGCTCAGCCTCCTCCTCTTCCTCGAACTCTGCACCAAAATCTACGGAACCAAAAATGGTGCCACAGGTAAGTAAAATCCAAACACCACTAAATAAAAACATATAAAACTCAAACCATATGCGTGAAAGAAAAGCCAATGCACATGTCCCGTAAAACCATATTTTTCCACGCATGCCAAAAACCCATTTGGCCCAAAAACATAACATTAAAACCATGCCTCGCCATTATCCCAGATAATGACCCAAACCACCATTTTTCCAGAAAATGGATCACAAAACTTCAAACCAAACCTCGCCATTTTCCCAGAAAATGGCTCGTAACCAAAACCATAAAAATGATCCAATTATGCATACACTATGATCTCCCCTAGGGATCATCTGCACACTCTGGCTCTGTGCCACACCGCAGGTAACGTTTACGCGTGTGACACCTAAATGAGTGATGTCCAAAACTCACGCCCAGCGTGTCCCTGGCCAGGCCATCCTCTATTCCCCACCACTTTAGGGACCACGGAGTCGACATGATAGTGTTACCGTATCGTGCGATCCGGTCGTCGCCCTGCGACAACGCAGCGGATGTCACTCAGTATTATCCACTCCCGAGTGACTAGATGAGCTCCACCGAGATAATAACCCATCCTGGCTTGGACTCGTGAGACACATGCACCCGAAATTCCATTTACGCCAACAAAACAGGATTTTCTCAGTTTAAGATAAAATGCGCATGAATGCAATATATAAAAGCAACCTCAAGGCATAAAACAACCAACCAATCACAAACAGCCAAACCAAGCAACTCTGTCCTCAATCCATCCGACCCCCGAACTCCTCGAACTCAGTCCGGGATCAACCAACCAACCAGATAAAATTATTGTAAGAGAAAAATATATTTAAATCTAAAAGTAGAGTTTGGAAAATACTTACAGCGCTATACGGTATTTTTCAAAAGCTCGCGGCGTTGCAAACGGTGGAGGAAAAGCAACGTAACAGCGTATTTTACACTGTGGCCGTGGGTAATAAATTACCCACTTTTGAACGGGGACAAACCAAGACACGAAATTGATAGGGAAATGTCTTGAGTGTTTATGAAGCTAAAGGAAGTGAGTTTTGACCGTGGGTGGAGGTGGAAACGGCGGTGGAATGCCAAAAAGGGGCTAAACGGAGTTGAGCTCGTGGGAGCTGCTCCGGCAACGGATCGAGGCTGAAATTGGGTGGGTTAGGTCGGCAAGAGGTAGAGGAAGAAGCTGTGAAGAGATGGTAGCCGGAGGTGGAGCGACGGTGCCGGAAAAGATCAAAAACTGTGTGGCTTGGAGGAGCTCGTGGCGGCTAACGGTGGCTCGGATGGAGGTGAAACTTGGTGGAGATGTTCACCGGTGGAAGGGGAAGAAAACTAGGTGGGTGGTGTAGGCCACGCCGCTAGCGAGAGGCAGTTCTGGGCTGGGAAAAGAGGGCTGGTGCTGTGACTTTCAACCGTGCGTAACGGCTAACGGCTGGTCGGATGGCCCTAAAAATTGGTGGGGATGATCACTGGTGGGAGGGGAAGAATTTGGCGGGGGTGGTGTACTACACGGTGGCCAGACGGCGGTGAACTGGGCGGTCAAAGGGCCGGCGACGGTAAGGAGAAATGGAAGAAGCAGCGCGCGGGGAGAGAGAAACCGGGGAAGAAAAGAAGAAGAAAAAGAAAGAAAGGAAAGAAAAGAAGAAAAAGAAAAAGGAAAAAGGGAAAAAGAAAAAGAGAAAAGAAAAGAAATGAAGTCTAATCCTCACTCCCGGAAATCAAAAATTGATCCGTCAAAAACGATTTTAAAAACATAAAACGACTAAAATAAATTAAACACCACATCAAATAAATTAAAAATCAATTTAAGATACAATAATTTAAAATAAATAAACCAATATATTAATTAAATTAAAAACAACCCTTTAGTGAAAATACACGTAAAAATGGGTCATCACATCCTCCCCCCTTAAAAACAAATTTCGTCCTTGAAATTTGCAGGATCAAACATCAACTTGAAACAAGCCACATACAACCACTGAGATCAAGATTAAGAGACGTACTGGCATTTACTCAAACAAGTATGGATACTGTTCCCTCATGTCCGCTACTCGCTCCCAAGAGAAATCTTGAGCTAACAGATCTCCCCATGCCACCTTAACCAAAGGTATCGTCTTGGACCTCAACTGTTGCTCTTTTCAATCCATGATCTGTGACGGAACAATCTCATAAGTAAGGTCCGGTTGCAACTGAATACTCTCTGGGTCGACAAAGCACGGCTCTCGTTGTCCAAAACTCTTCTTCAAGGATGATACGTGGAAGATAGCATGGATATCCCCAAAATATTCTGGCAAAGCAACTCTATAAGCGACGGACCCTACCTTCTCCAAAATCTGAAAAGGGCCGACATACCTTGGATCCAGTTTCCTCTTTTTACCAAAACGCTTAACTCCTTTCATTGGAGAGACTTTGAGATAAATCCAATCACCTTCTTCAAAAGATAACTCTCTCCTCTTGGTATCAGCGTAGCTTTTTTGATGACTCTGAGCTGCCGCCATTTTATCCCTGATGATCCGAACTTGGCTTTGCATCTCTTGAATTATTTCGGGCCCAATTATCTTATTCTCCCCGACTTCATCCCAACACAAAGGTGATCTGCACTTCCTCCCATAGAGAGCTTCATAGGGAGCCATCTGAATGGTCGCATGGAAGCTATTATTATACCCAAATTCTATGAGCGGCAAGTGATTTTTCCAACTCCCTTGAAATTCCATGACACATGCCTGCAACATATCTTCAAGGGTCTGAATGGTGCGCTCTGATTGACCGTCCGTCTGCGAGTGATATGCAGTACTGAACTTCAACTTAGTACCCAATGCTGCTTGCAAAATTTTTCAAAACTGAGACGTGAATCTTGGGTCCCGATCCGACACAATACTTTTCGGCATACCGTGCAGCCGCACTATCTCTTTCACATACAAGCGTGTCAACTTACCCAAGGAATCAGTGTTATTGACAGGCAAGAAATGAGCACTCTTCGTTAACCGGTCAACAATCACCCAAACCGAGTTTTTCCTACTAGGAGTCCTCGGCAAGCCCACTACAAAATCCATCGTGATATCATCTCACTTCCACTCAGGAATAGGGAGGGGTTGGAGCATACCGGCGGGTCTTTGATGCTCGGCCTTGACTTGACGGCATGTGTGGCATTTCTCAACATACAAGGCAATATCCCTCCTCATTCCATCCCATCAATAATTTTTCTTCAAGTCCCGGTACATTTTTGTACTGTCAGGATGAACTGAATAAGGGGCCGCATGAGCTTCTACCATGATCCGCTCTTTGAATTCTGAATCTTTAGGGACCACCCTACGATCTTGGAACCGAAGAATTCCATCTTTATCCATACTATAATGCAACGGCCCTCGATATTTTCTGACTCTTTTTCTGATATCCAGCAGCTTCGGATCCTTCTTTTGAAGAGTCTTCAATTCCTCAAAATCAGCCACTCGAATATTAAGAATTGAAGATAATACCTCCTCTTGTTGTGAACTTTCAACAAGGAGTCTTCTCATCTCGCAAAGCAAAGAATCCAATTCTGACGACTCAGCTTCATCTTCCAAGTGAGATTTTCGGTTCAAAGCATTAGCAACTATATTTGCCTTCCCCGGATGATACTTAATCTCGCATTGGTAGTCACTGATTAGTTCTAGTCATCGCCTCTGCCTCATGTTCAGATTCTTCTGGGAAAAGAAGTGCTTCAAGCTCTTGTGATCGGTGTATACTTCACAAGCCTCCCTATACAAAAAGTGCCGCCAGATCTTAAGAGCAAATACAATTGCAGCCAATTCCAAATCGTGCGTCGGATAATTCTTCTCATGATCCTTTAGCTGACGGGATGCATAAGCAACAACCCGTCCTTCCTGCATAAGGATACAACCCAATCCAAATTTAGACGCATCACTGAAGACTACGAATGACTTGTGTGGTTCTGGAAGCGCTAACACCGGTGCAGTCGTCAACCTGTTCTTCAATTCCTGGAAGCTTCTCTCACACTTGTTTGACCAAACAAATTCTGAATTCTTTCTAGTCAACACTGTGAGAGGTCCGGATAGGCGAGCAAATCCCTCCACAAATCTTCGGTAATACTCGGCAAGTCCTAAGAAACTCCGGATCTCGTGCACTGTCGTCGGACGCTACCATGACAAAATGGCTTCCACCTTACTAGGATCAACAGCCACTTCGTCTCGGAAAATCACATGCCCAAGAAATCTAACTTCCTCCAACCAGAATTCACACTTGCTGAGCTTCGCATACAACTGGTGTTCTCTCAATTTTCCAAGAACTAGACGAAGATGATAAACATGCTTTTCAACATCTCGGTATGAATACTACCACAAAGGAATCCAAGTAAGGCCTAAATACTCGATTCATTAAATCCATGAAAGTAGCAGGGGCATTGGCTAACCCAAATGGCATCACCTTAAATTCATAATGCCCATATCTCGACCTGAAAGCAGTTTTGGGCAGATCCTTGTCTCTTATCCTCAACTGGTAGTATCCTGACCTCAAATCAATCTTCGAGAACACAGCTGCTCCTTGGAGCTGATCAAATAAATCATTGATCTGTGGGAGAGGATATTTATTCTTGATGGTCACCTTATTTAATTCCTGATAATCAATGCACATACGGAGGGTTCCATCCTTCTTTTTAACGAACAGCACTGGCGCACCCCACGACGAAGTACTTGGCTGAATGAACCCCTTATCTACCAGCTCTTGCAACTGAGTCTTCAACTCTTTCAATTCAGCCGGTGCCATGCGATAAGGAGCTTTATGTACAGGAGCCGCTCTAGGTTCTAAGTTTATAACAAACTCCATTTCACGAATAAGGGGTAGCCCAGGCAAGTCATCCACAAACACGTCGGGGAATTCTTCCACAACGAGGATATCTACCAAAGATTTCTTCTCAAACGACGTAGACACCATCTGGACTAAGAAGGCATCCACTCCCCATGCAATCTCTCTTCTTGCTTGAATTGCCGATATAATTACCGGCTTTTCTTTTAGTTTACTCCCTGCAAATTCTAGACAATCACCATCTGGAAGCTGAAAGCTAATTACCTGATTTCTGCAATTAATACTCGCAGAATATCGGTATAGCCAATCCATCCCGAGGATGATATCAAAACCCAACAGCTTAAACACCACCAAATCAGCATCTAAGAACCTTCCATCAAAATTTAATGGTCAACCCAAAGCAACCTTGGAACACCATACCATTTCACCATTGGGTAGTCACTACCAATAACTTCGGCAAAGGTTCCGTGACCAAATTACACATCCGAGCAAAAGTGGAAGATACAAACGACTGTGATGCACCCGAATCAAACAAAGTGCAAGCATAAAACTCATATAAACGGACTCTCCCTGAACCAAACACATTAATCCATAAAATCCAAAAACACAAAGAAACCAAAGCACACCAAAAATCAAATCTAAATTTAAATTAAATAAAATCTATACCTATAATTACTCCAGCATCATAGGTCACTGGTGCCTCATCATCAACATCTCTGGGTGTGACAGCATAAACCCGGGCTTGCACTGTTTGCTTTGGATTTGTTCTTCCACCGCATCTACCTCCACGACTTCCTTGAACTGGTCTAGGACACTTACGAGCAAAGTGACCCTGCTGGCCACAATTATAGCATCGAGCCCCACCTGGAGGGCACTCACCCACATGGGCTCTATTACAAACTCTGCAAACTGGCACTCGTCCTCCCATACGAACACCTAAGGACGCTTGTGGTCGAGTCCCGATCCGCTGAACAAATTTCTGAGGCGAACCCGAGCTACTTCCTTCACCAGAAAAACTCCGCCTCTTATGTCCTAGAGGGGAGCCCATACTCAAATTATTTTCTCGCTTTATAAGAGTGGTCACATCCACTAAATCCTGAAAAGTGGATATCCGGTGGCTGACCACCATTCGGCATATATCAGGACGTAGACCCTCCTGGAAACGCTCGGCTTGCATTTCCTCCGAGGCGATGAGGTGAGGAGCAAATCGCTCAAGTTCTATAAATCTCCAGGTGTACTGTTCCACGGTCATGCTCCCTTAGACCAAGCTTGAGAACTCTCTTGCTTTTTGCCGCCTCACGGAAGCGGGAAAGAAGCGATCATTAAACTCTTTCTTGAAGCGCTGCCAGGTCACAGAGGCAAAAGATCCCAATTCTGATTCCAGCATCACTCTCTTCGTATCCCACCACTCAGAAGCGGTGCCTTGCAATAGATAGCTGGCGTAGAGTACTTATTGCGCCTCAGTGCAACCACACACCTCAAAAGTTCTTTCCAAATCTCTGACCCACTTTCCAGCTTGAAATGGATCCTCTTCTCCAGTGAAGTGTGGAGTTCTATGCGCCAGAAAGCGCTCATAGGTGCATCCAGCTTGCACCCCTCTACTAGGCCCTCCAGGTAGTAGCCAAGATCCTCCTTGTTGTGGCCAAGACCCTCCTTGTTGTGGCCTAAAATTCTGTTGCATGAACTCAATCATCTGCCTTATCGCTTGGGCTATGGAATCATCTCTCGATGTATCGTCCCGTGACCTTGAGTAGATTTCCTTGATCTCACCATTTTTCCTGTCACAACACAACCTTTGACCCCCTTTAAGAAAAACAAATAAAAACCAATAACATAAAACCAAAAACCAAAAACCAAACCACATAACAAGAAAACAAAAAGAAACCATCATGCAATAACATAACTAAATAAATAAAACAAGCAACAAGCATCAAACAAATAAAACATGTCAAATAGCAACTTTATTTAAAATAAATTTTAAAAACACAACTTAAAAAAAAAACATTCAGGTACTACCTACGGGACATGTGGTTTTACCCAGAGCCAAACCGCTCTGATACCACCCGTGATGCTCCCAAATCCCCTCACATGGACACGGGGAAGTCGAGACGTCTGGATGGTGACATCATGGGTCACCATCCTATCGACGAGTGCCAAGTGTGTGTATAAGCAACAAATGTACACGAAGAGACACGCAACGGATAACAAAGTCATAACTAAGTACCAGAATTTTCATTGTTTAATACAAAACTGTTCAAAACATACATATTAAAAAATATTACAAACTACAAATATTATTCAAACCAACAGCAAAGCTAGAACTTCAACTCAAAACTCCGGCAGAGCTGCATCCTCGGGCTCAACCTCATCCTCTTCCTCGAACTCTGTACCAAAATTTACAGAACCAAAAATGGTGCCGCAGGTAAGTAAAATCTAAACACCACTAGATAAAAACATATAAAACTCAAACAATATGCGTGAAAGAAAAGCCAATGCACATGTCCCGTAAAACCATATTTTTCCACGCATGCCAAAAACCCATTTGGCCCAAAAACATAACATTAAAACCATGCCTCGCCATCATCCCAATCCGGTCCGATTCAGTCCGGTTTGCCGGTTTTAAACAAGTGTCAATGTAATTATATCTATTATATATAAAAATTATATATTTATATATATATTTAAGATTAAAATTTTATGTTATAAATTATAATATAAAACTATTTTCATATATAATTATATATGTTATACATAAAAATTATATATACATATATAAAATATTTTATATAATATTAAAAATTTTTATTTTTATATATATATTTTATAAACCGGTCCCGTCCAATGCCAAAAAGTCAAAAATCGATATCGGACTGGATTTAACCTGTTTTTAAGATGTAGGAAAACCGATTCCAGATTAGACTAATTCAAAACCGAGCCAACGGGTCTGGTTTGGGCCGATTCTTTGGTTTATATATAGCTGGTGCCGACACTTCGTATAAAACTTAAATTTTGCATTACCTTCTAATAGAGCACTAGATTGGATTAGTTAAATATCAGTAAAATCTAAAATATAGCTGAGTTTTGTATACATGACCTATATTAGACTAGCTAAAAATTTCTAGTTTAGATTTTGAAAAATTGTTTTAGCTACAATAACTCTAAATAAATTTCTTAAGTTGGAGAGTTATCATTCACCAATCAAATCTATATTTTATTAATAAATAATCAAAAAATCTTTATTATTTTTTTTTAAACTTTTACCAGAAAACAAGGTTATATTACGTCCAAATTTTACGGGAAATCTTTTTTTTTTTTTTTTGTAAACAAAGTTATATTATTTTAGATAATTAGGTTGATATAAAAAATAGTTGAGAAATAATAATTTTAAGTAAAAGTTAAATTATTAATTAATATATAGAATTTATTCGAAAAATATAAAAAATTATTATTAAAATACATAATATTATATTATTTCTTGACTTCAAAATAGATAGTTAATGTGGATTAATATCTTCATTGATTTTAATTTTGTCCAAATCTTTAATTTTTAACCAGAGTTTAGATTTGACAAGGCCAATGTTCTAAATGTCTGATGGTTTAGAAATTTTCTGCCATTCGACAAAGGGGGCCACTGGATCTGTATTGTTACTGAATTAGTGCCTTTCGGAATCGAATACTGCATATTAGACGCCTTTCCAGTGTTGGAGATGACTGCCGGCCACCTCATGACGGCTGGCTGAACCACCCATGGGATTTTTAAAATTTATTTATCTTAATTTTTAGAATTTTTAATCTGATAGGGGTGAGCTTATTGTACCCTTTAACGAGAAGATGATGTCTCAGCTTATAATTTAAGGATGCAACGGGCTTGATTAACACCATATTGATTATGGATTTTTTCATTTAAAAAGGAATCAATCCAAATTGTCCATACCTTCACCGATCACCCTTCACTTCCCTATCAGCGTCTACGTGGCTTGTTTGAAAAGTCAAAACTTTTTCCGTTTTTGAAAAGAGCACTTATCCCAACTATCTTAGCTTTTGAGTCTCGGTTGCCAAGTTCATCAGATGCTGCCTCTCTCTGTCTCATTTTGAATCGCTTTGGGCCAAAGTTCTGAATGTTGCAGTGTCTCTGTCTGTATCATCAAATGCTTCTCTGCCCAGAAACTCCTCCATTACAATTCACATTGACTATTTTTCTAACGTAAATGATATACTAACTCCTCCATTACAGCATCCCCGTTTTAAATTGGATCCCCCACCTCTTGGAACTCAAAAGTGTTTTTTTTTTTTTTTTTTTTTTTTATGCTACAATTAGACATAATTTTTCAATTGCATCTGCTATTCGAAGAAATCACTTAGGTGAAATTTTAGAGATATTAACAAAGAAGAACAATACATCAATCCTGTTGGTAGCAGAAGCATCAGCTGTGATGCTAGCAATTTGTATGGCCAATAACTTTGGAAAAGTTACAATAGAAGGCAACGCCAAATCCGTCTTCTCAACAATTGAGTGTAAAAACTCAACTCTCTTTTGGTCGATCTCTCCGATTATTAATGACATTTTTCTATTTTCAAAAGATCATCATGATTGGACTTTTACCAAAATCCATCAGTCAATTTTACTTTGTGACGTAATGGGTAGTAACCAACTTTGTGTTTGAAAACATACTCCTAAATTAAATCTCACAATATTTTTTGTATCTAGATAGTGGAAGGATTCATGTTAAACCCTATATTTATCCTCCATTGTAATAGACATTGACTTTTTTTTTTTTTAAGATAATGATGTACCTATAATTATTTTACAATCAACCAATCCAGACATGTCGCTTCAGTAAAATTGAATTTCAATTTCAATTTATATTAGCCAGCACCTATTTTAGTTATGAAAACGTCATGGTGAACCCATACTCTCTTGCAATAAATCATTATTGAGAGTAAAGAAAGAGTGACAATTTTCACAAAAAAAACACCCAAAAAGCCAACATAAACTTTAATACCACTACATAGAAAGATGTATATACTCGAAGCTTTGGTGGTGACAATGGATTAACTATTCCAGATGGCATATGTAATACCCGAGTCTTATTACCTAGGTCCTTATGCCATTTCATTTTTTTATTAATTCTTTAAATTTATTATTATTATTATTATTATTATTATTTTATAGCAAATAAGCAACTTTATTCATAATAGAAGCATTACAATGATGAATCAACCCAAATAGCTTGGGATATACATTCTGGAATAAAATCTCACCAAAGGACTATATCATCAAGATGCCATGCAAATTTAGCTAAAGCATATGCTATACCATTTGATTCACGACCTCTATGCTGAAGAGACCAATTGGGAAGGGTGTAGAGAAGGGCTTTAATATCTTGAACAAGGGTACTCCATAGAGTTGATGATCTTCCTTGCTTTTTCAGTTCTTCAACTACAAGAAGTGCATCACTTTCAATTTGGAGCTCAGCAATACCTAAAGGAATATACAATTGTATTCCTATCAAAATAGCAAGTAACTCTATCTCCATTGGATTAGCAAGGGCATTTTCTGGTTTACTAACAGCAAAAATCACTTGACCCTTGTCATCTCTTAATACCACACCAAGACCAGATCTACATTGATCACTTAAAGTAGCTCCCCATCCATGTTAAGTTTTAAAACCCTTGCAGGAGGTGGCTTCCAATAACAACTGTATTTCAGTTTTTGCTTTTGTGCTTCTGTTGCTGCATTATGCTCTTGATATAAAGTCAAAGCATGTTCAATGACTTGATCTGGTGTCAATATTTTGTTCTCATAGAGCTTTTGATTTCGCCTATACCATAAGCTCGAAGCCATCAGAAAAAGCTTCTCTAACTCCCTTGCCTTTTTTCTTCTCATAACTGAATGAACTAAATGTAAGAAATCCACCCTAAAAGTTGAATCTGTTATGGAAGGAAAAAGCTAAATCCAACTATCCCTAATTTGAGGGCAATAAAATAGTGCATGATTTAAATCCTCCTCTTCTTTTTGACACCAATGGCAGCTTGCATTGTCAATAACCTTCCGAGCTTTAAGATTATGTAGTGTAGAAAGAATATTATTACATACCTTCCATGCAAAAACTTTAACTTGATGAGGTATATTTAATTTCCATAACTTCTTCCACAAAAGCTTTTGGTCTGTAGCACTTTAACACTCAGCCCTCTGTCTATTTGTTTCCATAGAGAGGAAACACTTATAGGCACTATTAACAGTATGCATTCCACTTTTCTCATGCTCCCACACCAATGTATCAGGTACATTCTCAGAGGGCAATTTGATACAAAGCACCTCATTGGCCTCCCTTGCTGGTACCAAGCTTCTTACCTTCTCCATATCCCATCTTCTAGGATTCTGCATCATCAAAGAAGCCATAGAATTCTCCATCTCAAAAAATGTATTTGTTGCAGCTGTAGTAGTGAGAGGAACCAACTTGTGGTTTAGAAGCCAATAATTAGTCCAGATATTAATAGACATACCATTCCCAACATGCCACCTGTAGCCTTTGAATAGATTTGCTTTAGCTTCCCAGATTCCTCTCCAAACAAAAGAAGGGGCACCACCTAACTTAGAGTCTTTAAAACTAGAAGTAGGGAAGTATCTAGCTTTAAAAATTCTATGAAGTAGAGAGGACTCCTCTATCATAATCGTCCATCCTTGCTTTGCTAAAAGGGCCATATTAGAGATCTGCAGGTTCTTAAACCCCAATCCACCACTTAGCTTTGACTCACACATTTTCTTCCAGCTAATCCAACATATTTTTCTTTCATCAGATTTCTACCCCCACCAAAACTTGGCCATCAACTCTTCCAATTCAAAACACAAGGATTTTAGTAGCTTAAAACAACTCATTGTATATGTTGGTATTGATAATGCCACAGCTTTTAACAAGACTTCCTTACCCCTTGTGATAGTAGCTTTTCTTTCCACCCTTGCATTTTGGCCCAAACTCGATGCTTTAAAATGAGAAGGCTTGATATTTGCCTCTTCCAACCATTGGTGGCAAACCCAGATATTTGTCATATTGTTGGAACTGTTGTACTCCCCAAAACTGCATAATCTCCTCCTGTTGAGACTGGTGTACATTCTGACTAAACACCATTGATGTTTTCTCATGATTAATCTTCTGACTAGAAGCTTTCTCATAAATATCCAGCTTATGTTGGAGAGTTAAGCAAGTTTGCAAATTTACTCTACAGATCAGAACAACATAATCTGCAAATAACATATGATTTAACTTAGGAGCCACTCTGCAAACTCGAATCCCCTCTAACTGGTTATGTGTATTAGCCTGGTCCAACAAAAGTATGAGACCTTCAGTGCAAATCAGAAAAAGATGGGGAAAATTGGATCCCCTTGTCTCAAACCACGAGATGGAAATATAGGTCCCTTTGGCTCTCCATTCACAAGAATAGAGAAAGAAACTGTTTGAACACAATACATAACCAGTTGCACCCATTTTTCACTGAATCCCATCTGTTCCATCACTTTCTATAGAAATCTTCACTCTACCCTGTTATAAGCCTTACTCATATCCAACTTTAGGGACATAAAGCCACCCTTTCCTTTTCTCTTTCTTCTTAGAAAATGGACCATCTCATATGCAACTAACACATTATCAGTTATTAGTCTCCTAGGAACAAAAGTTGTTTGTGACGGTGAAATAATAGCAGGTAAAAACATCTTCTGTCTATTAGCTAGAATCTTTGAAATCAACTTATAGATCACGTTGCAAAGACTTATTGGCCTATAATCTGACACTAGCTCAGGCTTCTTTTTCTTTGGATTCAAAGTGACAAAAGTGTGATTAATGTCAGATGGGAATTGTCCATTATTCAAAGCATGAGGAACTGAATCAGTAACATCTTTACCAACCACAGACCAGAATTTTTGATAAAAAAGAGGACTCATACCATTTCGACCAGGTGCCTTTGTTGGGTGCATCTCATTTAAGGCCTTCTTTACCTCTTCTTCTGTAAAAGGCATATCCATCTGTTCCACCATATCAGTTGTTAATCTGCCTGCCAAACCTTGCAAAAATCCATACTTCCAATATCATCAGTAGCTCTAAAGAGAATATTAAAATAATCAAGGATAGCTGCATTTCTGCCTTCATTATTCTGCCAAACTCCATTTGAATCCTTCACTCCTTTGATCCAATTTTTCTTCTTTCTCTATGTTGCCTTATGGTGGAAAAACCTTGAATTCTTATCTCCCTCAGCTAGCCACAAAGCCTTTGATCTCTGCCTCCACATTACTTCACTTCTTGCTAGCCACTTTTGAACCTCATTTCTAGCATCTTGAAGCTTCTACCTATGTGAGATAAAGGATATGATTGATGTGCAATAAGAAGCTGTTCTTTTGCCTTGCTTAAACTCATTTGCACATGTCCAAAGCTATTTTTATTCCACACTGTGAGCTTCTCACCACAATGTTCTATTTTTGTCATCATAGTTCTCAATTCTTTCCTTCCTTCAATGCTCCTCCGAGCCTTTTGGATAACATGTTTGCAGTTAGCAACATCAACCCACATTGCTTCAAATCTAAATAATTTCTTTCTTGGAGCCTGCTCAATCCCTTTAGTTAGCTTCAAAATTATAGGTACATGATCAGAATAAGCAATGACATCATGAGTTACATAAGCCATTGGATAACGAGAATGCCACTTTAGATTTGATAAGAATCTACCCAATCTTTCACTAATGCAGTGTTCCATTTCTCTTTTGTTACACCAAGTGAAAGGATTACCATTAAAACCCAAATCATGTAAATGACATTCATCAATAACATCTCTAAATGCTTTTAGTTGTCTGTTTGGTTTGTCTCTACCTCCACTCTTTTCAACCTTGCTTATAGTCTCATTAAAGTCTCCTAAGAGCAACCATCCTTTATTACTAGGCACCTGTAATGATCTCAGTAAAGTCCACAACTCATGTCTCTTACTCACATCTGGATGACCATAAAAACCAGTTAACCACCATGAATCAACATTCTCATCTTCCTCAGTTACTTTTGCATGAATGTGGAACTTACAAAAAGTCTAAATTTCTACTTTGAACTGCTTCTTCCAGTAAAGAGCAATCCCTCCACTCTTACCTTCACAGCTAATAGCTAAACAACTATGAAACCCCAACTTATATTTCAACCTTTCCATTGTTTGTGCATGTAATTTTGTCTCTTGGAGAAACAAAATTTCAAGAACTTCTTTTCTGACCAAGTCAGAAAGGGATTGAACTCCCAATGGGTTCCCAAAGCCGCAAGAGTTCCAACTTATGAAACTTATTGATCCCGGCAAGGCTGTTGAATAGCCACTGCCGATCCCAAAGTATTGTTACCACTTTTATTATTCCCACCCTTCTTAATACAACAGTCTTGGTCATTAAGAAAAGTATTAAGCTTACCTTTCTTAGATGCAGAGAGATGTGATGTATCCAGAGATAGCTCTTCCCCTGATCTTTTCTTATTTGATGGCCCCTCCAATGAGACACAAGGTAGAGAGCTCAACCTTGCTTTTTTCTTCCATGTACTTCGAGTGCTCCTTCCTTGCTGTTGTAAAGGAAGTTGGTGGGCTGCATTGTGTTCCTTCTCTATCACACCCTCAAGGCCTTTTTGTGCCAAATCAACCTCATTGAGTCCACCTATAACTACAATCCCATCTTGTAAAACAACAGGCCCAATGGGTACCTCTGGATCAGATCTTTCCTGCACCCCCAATTTTCCTTCAGAGAATAACATATTTGTTTTTTCCATTACAATTTGATTTATACCTTCCAAATCGTAACAGTCAGTAATAGTTTTGCCTTTCATATTGTCTTTATTAGCAACAAAACTGTAAGTGTTAATACCACCATCACTATGCATTGATGATGGGAATACGTTACAGTTCTTCTTCCCTACACCACCATGATCAGCTACGTCACCATCAGCCACCATATTCTGCCCCAATTCAGCTCTTGAACTATTGCCTCAATCAGTTGAGCTTTCCTTTTTGATTTCCCAACTCTTCTTCATATATGATTTTGCACGTAGCCAGGGCCCAAATTGAGGTGATAAATCTTTCTCTAATTGACAACTTACATTCTCATGGATAATTTTGCCACACATGAAACAAAACAGAGGAAGTTTCTCATACTTTAAAGGACTCCATACTTTAACTCCATGCAATACAAGAGTTCTTCCTCTAGCAAGAGGTTTTTTCAAGTCTAACAGAATTTTGACTCTCAGACTACTACCCCATCCTACATCATCTTCATCAACCTCTACCTCCTCCACTACTCCGATTGTACTACCTAGCTTTTCTCCACATTCTTTATTCATCCCCAACAACAGGAGATTATGGAACTACACCCAAAAAGACGCACGATCAAACTTCAGATCTTGAACTGGTGTGGATCCATCAAATGAATTGATAACAAACAATTGACCATAAAAAAACCATGGCCTCCCACCTTCTACCCTTTGTTTATCAGCATGATTAGCAAAGATCAAAATGAATGTATTACGACCAACCTCCCTCAAAAACTGCAGGTTTACTAAGGCACCAAATCTTTGCCAACATAGATTCCACCACATTTTTTCCCAACTGTCTATCACTCCAAATTTTACCTATCAAACCGTGATCACCCTTTTGTTGTACCTCGGAACATGTAGTATCGTCAATGATAATGGTAGCATCTTCCTCTTCATTCAAGTGAAGATTACCCAACATGGTATGTAAACTTTTCATTGAATGGACTGTAGGACACCAACCTCCAATGAATGAACACAAGAAACAAACTCACCACCACCTCTATTTGTTCAGAGTAAAGCTAGAGAGAAAAAGAGAGGAGACTAGATGCACAAAAATCATTCTGATCAAAACACATGTTTTTAAATTAATTATTTTAAGATAAAGATTGTTTTTATTATCTTATTATTTTATTATTTTATTTTAAGATGGGTGTATTTTTATTTTATGTGGGTTATTAAAATAAATTAAGTACATGATTTTTAAGGCCTTATAGTATTTTCTCTTAGCCCTTAACTTTAATTAATTTAGAAATAGCCCCATTTGATTTCTACCATTGGATTTGGTAGGTGAAGTAATTATATTCCTATAATTAATCCTAGCCATTCATTTCCTTAAGCTTTCACTGCAAGATTTGACCAAAAATTTAACTAAACCTTCTTCCCTTATGAACCCGTCGGTCAATCAAGCCTAAACTTCCATGGGAAGCTTTGACCAAGACTAACTTTTCCTTCTTAAATTTGATTGGTCCTTATTTTAGCTTATTAGGTAAGCTTTTGCCTAAGTTTTTTATTTCCCTTTTTGAACTGTCGGTCACCATAAGCCCAAGGACACAAGCCTCCTTCTCTTCTCCTCCAAAGCCGACGCCCCATTCTTCATTTCTTTATTTTTCTCCTTCTCATTCTCATCTTCAAGAGAAAGGAAAAATAATAACTTCCTCTCCACCCCTTCAAGCCGTGTGACTCCCAAAGAAAGAAAGAAATTATTTTCTTCCTTCCCCAACACCACTTTCCCTTGTTTCTTCTCCTCTTCAAGAAATCAAACTTCTCTCATTTTCTTCAAGTTTTGAACCTCCACTTTACCTCTTGAAAGAAGTTAGGAGCTTAAGGTAAAAATCCTAATTTAACTCCTTTGATTTTTGATGTATTTTAGAAACAAACTAAATTGTTTAGCTTATATTTTGATGTATTTAAATTCTTATGTTGCAAGTAAACATGTAGGCTTTGTTTTTGGCCCAAACCGAAATTTATTTAGGGAATTTTCTTTGTATTTCTCCTATATTTGAAAATGGTATTTTTAATAACTAACTTGATTAGTCATAATAGATGTTAGTTGATCTTTTGATATATATATATATATATATATATATATATGTTGATGCCATGTGTACTATGTTGAGATTTATTTAGAGGTTTTGCTTGGGTTTTTATAATTATACCTTGCTTTTAAAAGGTATTAAATGGGTAAAGCATAAGCTTGAGTGTTTAAAGGTTTTACAATTTGTTTAATGGGTAATTTGCTATACTTTATGCTATGTTTAATTTTAATGGGATATGTTATCTAAACTATTAAATATTGCTTGTGCAATTAGTCTAAACTTTTAAGGTTAGATGAGAGGTTAGTTAATTAAGATAATGTTAAGGGTAGAAAGGACGTTAGATCGTGATATTACAGCTTTTTCGTTTAATGGAGGCCTAAAGGACATTGGATGAGTATTAACACGTTTATTATTTATTGGAATATGACTTATATTGACGATTGGAAGTATCGAGGAGCAGAGATAAGTAGCTATGACCATACTTTTTATACACAAAGCTCTCTTATGAAAGAATGTCTTTCTCTCTCTCTCTCTTCAAATATTCTTGTAAAGAAATTGTAAATGTATATACTATGTAAAAGCCTTTCTTGGTAGCTCCTGTGAAGCACCATATCGATATAATTGTTTGTATGTGTATAAGGTAATGCATGCACGTAGATGCTAAGTCATGAGATTTTTATACATGCTTTTTCAAAGTATTAACGTCTTATTTATACGCAGCATAACATGAAATGTTCTTTTAAAAAATAAACGCATATGCATTGGACTAAGAAAAAATAATGAAAATGTTTGACTACAAAGAAAGAAAAGAAATGAAAAGAATGTTAAGGTATGAAAATACGTAATTGCATGAAAAATGATGTTTAAACTCATTCTTTTAAATGATGTTTTTCCATGAATGAACTGTTAAATGAAAAGAATTGAAAAGTAAATGACTGAATGAAAGAAGGAAAGACTAAAAGAAAATGAACGTTTTAATGTATGAAACTATGTAATGGCCATGATTAATAAATGAATGATGGTACCAAAGGGCTGGGTAGATTGCAATGCAGGGTAAGTAGTACTGGCGGTACACCCAACGCTGTACCCTGAAGGAAAGGGATTCCTAACCCGCGGCCACGGGCAGAATCAGGTCCAAAAGACCGCTAACCCTAACACATGTGGCGTAATAGTGTGTACCGGTCAAATGAAAGTGAAAGATGAAAGTAAAGGTATGCATGAAAGTATGATTTAAATGTATGCATGGAAGTACGATGTAAATGTATGCATGAAAGTATGAAGTAAGTGTGTGCATGAAAGCATGACTAAACTCTTAACTATTTATGCATGAAAGTATTGTTTAAATGTTTATCATGAAAGTACTGTTTAAATGTTTATGCATGCAAGTATTGTTTAAATGTTTATGCATGAAAGTACTGTTTAAATGTTATGCATGAAATTACTATTTAAATGTTTATGTATGCATGTTTTCAAAAGAAAAAGAATTGATGATTAGAACGTTAATGGCATGATGTAATGCTTATTGAGAATTAGACTCACTTTGTGTTTATGTTTTAAACGTCCAGATAATGACGAAAAGGCTAGGAGTAGAGCATTCTGCAGAGGGAGAGGCAGACGTTTAGTGTCTTCTTTGTTGGTTTGACCTTACATGAATGATGGGTTATGTCGATGGATGTTGTTTTTACGTTGGGAGGGATCCCTTGTCGGGACGTTTTGTCGAGTTTGACTTTAAACCATGTATCTTTTGGTATGGTGTAACCATTATAGTGGGGTGATGGTAAACCCATATATATTGATGTTGCCCAGATGACTAACACAAGAGGGAGGGTGAATTGAGTTGTATTTAAAAAAATAACAATTATAAATCAAATATACAATATAAAATATAAACAAAATATGAAACATCAATAAATATAAAGAGTAAGGGTAAGAGAGAAGCAAACTCAATATGTTAACAAGGTTCGGCCCCACTGTCTATGTTCTCGCCTTGAGCTACCCCTTGAGAATCTCTAAATTCACTATTCAATCTCCTTCAGGTAGAAATAGAAACCTATTACACCTTTGAACAACATCGCTACAAAGGATTCGTGTAGAACACCCTCTACACTTGCAATCATCTTGCACGTGGTGATTCAACCATTCCTTGTGTAGAACATTTTCTACACGTACAAGGGTTATACACACTCTTTTACTGATACAAGAGCTGATAGTGGGTAGATTATCAGAAAACACTCATCAATGAGTGAAATAAGAACAATACAGCGCAAACTATATTTCTCTCAAAATGAACAAGGATTAAGGCTCAATGCTTAGAGAAGAGAGAATGAAAGTTTTGAATGAATGTTGTATGCTCTTAGTGTTGTAAATGTGAAGAACTCAATCTATTTATAGGCATATGAGACTTCATATTCAAATTTAAAAAGATTCACATGTCAAAGATAACATCATTCACTTTTTCAAAAAATTCAAATAAAAGGTTTTTCTTTTTCAGTTGTAAAAAACAACATCATTAATATTTCAAAAACTTCAAACCTAATCATTTAGTTTTGGCATATGACAAAAGGAGTACACTTTACTTTTCAAAAAATTCAAACCCAATCTTTTTACTTTTTGCATATGACAAAATGAGCACATTTTACTTTTTAAATATTTCAAACCTAATCTTTTTACTTTTTGCATATGACAAAAGGAGCACACTTCACTTTTCAAAATTTTCAAACAAAATCATCTACCTTTTGTATAAGTCAAAAAAAGCATCAATTACTTTTGAAAATATTCAAATAAAACATGCACATGTGAAAGATGACAATCAATCGTTTTTAATATTTTCAAAGTTCAAACCTTTAATCATGTAATGCACATGTGAAAGATGACAATCAATCATCTTTCAAAATTTTCAAATTTAATTTTCAAAATATTCATGCACATGTGGAAAATGTATTTTAATGCTTTATGATAAAATATTAATTTTGAGCCTTAATCCTAATTTCAAATTTTTAAGAGATTTACAACATTACTCTATGACTTTAATGTGAACTTGTTCCCTTCTTACTCATGCTTGTTTCCTTGATGTGCTTAACTCCATTGTGTAGACAACTTGAGTTTGAGACTCCTTTATTATTTGAATTCATTTGTGATCATCAAAATCCATGTGTAGATATATAATTACACAAAGCTTGAAACCTTGGGTTCAACAATCTCCCCTTTTTTGATGATGACAAATACTTGATAGAACCTGAAACTGTATTAATACTTAAACTCCCCCTGAGAATGTGCGTTAGTTTTTCAAACAAAAGTATGAATATAATTCTAAGTATATATAACAAGTTTAGAAATTCAAACAATGCTAATATTCTAGTCTAACACTTCTCCCCCTTTTGGCATCATTAAAAAGGATCCGCAATAAGTAAATGGACTGAAGAAAACGGTGCGTTAGTAGAAATTGTAGATAGTTGAAAAAATGGATCCATCCGTGATCGACAAGTGTGGCTGGAGATTTGAAAAAAATCGCCTGATGTTGTTGATAAACAAGATTGAGGGCTCTGAGTTTCTAAAAAAAATGTTATTTTCACATTTTTCCTTTACTTGGATGATAGCTTGTCTTGTTCTTTATGCTATAAAATTAGTCTTAAAGTTCATCCAATCCGCATCAAATTTTCTTATCATCTCTATAATTCATCTGCATTCCTTTAACATTCTCGCTTTAAGTCTTCAATTCTTTTCTGAATTGCTCATTCTTCTAAAATTTTTCTAGATCCATCCATGAGGTATTCTATATCTCAACCTCCTGTCCTTTCTGCAGCTTCCATTGGTGTCATTTTGCAGCAAGAAAATAATAATTTGGCTAATAAGTCAAATTCCGATGCTATCTATGACTTGGTGAGTCTCGAGACTCGCTACTCTTCCTCTATTGTTGCTTTTTCTCAGCGGCTACAAGTCAGAAATCATGAAGTTGAAAAGCTCAAAGAACAAATTGTTGTACTTCAACGAGTTGTTCAAGAGTCTCATACAAGGGAAGGAATCATTCAGTAGAAGAATAAACAGTTGAAATCTTTATTAGATTCTTCATTCTGCTTGCTAGTTCCCATAGATAAGAATGACATGATATTGTATGAAGAGAATGAGCGTCTAAAACATGAGGCTAAGAATCTCAAGTTTATATAAAAGTATTTAAAAAATCTTTCTCTATTTTTATTGACTTTGGTCTATCTTTTAAGAGATATTCATAACATGCATCATACCTATTTCTCTTCTAATCATACATAATCTATCTTCTGGTAAAGGTTTTGTAAAAATATCTGCTAACTAATCGTGTGTGTTTGTGAACTCTAGTACTATATCGCCTTTCTGCACATGATCTCGAAGAAAATGATATCTTATTTCAATATGTTTAGTTCTAGAATGTTGTATCGGGTTCTTTGAAAGATTTATAACACTTGTATTATCACATTTGATTGGAATGTGATTATACATGAGTTTAAAATCTTCAAGTTGTTGCTTCATGTAAAGAACTTGAGCACAACAACTACCCGCAGCAACATATTCTGCCTCAGCAGTAGATAGTGTAACAGAATTTTATTTTTTACTAAACTAGGAAACTAGTGCATGACCTAAGCAATGGCATGCTCTACTAGTACTTTTTCGATCTATTTTACAACCAGCATAATCAACATCTGTGTAGCTGATTAGATCGAAAGATGTGTACTTAGGGTACCATAACTCTAGGTTAATTGTACCACTAAGATATCTAAGAATGCGCTTAATTGCAATTAAATGTGATTCTTTTGGAGATGATTGAAAGCATGCACACAAATATACACTAAACATAATATCTGGTCTACTAGTTGTCAAATATAATAAGCTACCAATCATATCTCGATATACCTTCGAGTCAACTGGCTTACCGGTTTCATCTTTATCAAGTTTAGTTGATGGGCTCATTGGTGTTCCAATTTACTTAGCATCTTCTATCCTAAACTTCTTCAGTAATTCCTTAATATATTTTGATTGATTGATGAATGTCCTACTTTTTACTTGCTTAATTTGCAATCCGAGAAAGAATGTAAGTTCTCCCATTATGCTCATTTCAAATTCTTCCTGTATAGTCTTAGCAAAAACTTGGCATATATTTTCATTAGTAGCACCAAATATTATATCATCAATATAAATCTGAATCAAAAGAATATCATCATTTTCATATTTAATGAAAAGAGTTGTGTCGATTTTTCCTCTTGAAAAATCTTTTTCAATCAAGAAACCACTGAGTCTCTCATACCAAGCTCTAGGAGCTTGTTTGAGTCCATATAGTGCTTTTGAGAGTTTAAAAACATGATTTGGGAAAATATGATTTTCAAAACTTGGAGGTTGCTCAATATATACCTCTTCATTTATAAAACCATTTAAGAAAGTACTTTTAACATCCATTTGAAAAAGTTTGAAATCTTTATAACAAGCATATGCAAGTAGCATTCGAATAGTTTCTAATCTTGCGATTGGTGCATATGTCTCATCATTATCAATTCATTCTTCTTGATTGAAACCTTGGGCTACAAGTCGAGCCTTATTTCTAGTAATGATTTCATACTCATCTTTCTTGATTCTAAAAACCTATTTTGTTATAATAATAGTATGATTTTTGGGTCTAGGAATAAGTATCCAAACATCATTTCTTTCAAATTGATTCAACTCTTCTTGTATAGCTAGAATCCAGATTCATCAAGAAGTGCTTTATCAATATTTTTGGGTTCAATCTGAGATAGAAAAGCAGTATGATTGCAAATATTTCTAAGAGATGATTGAGTACTTACACCTCATGAAGGTTATCCCAAAATTTGTTCTGCTGGATGATCTTTCACAAATTTTCACTGTTTGGTTGCATCTTGTATTAAATTTTGATGATCTTTCCTGATGGTTCCATGTTGAGCTTCCTCTATTGTGTTCTCTTTGTTGGGATTGAGACTTTCCGTGTTATTTATACCTCCTGTTTTTTCATCAATAGATTTCTTGGTGAGTAGAGAAAGAATTAGATTCATCAAATACTACATGCATAGATTCTTGTATAGTAAAAGTCTTTTTATTGAATACTCTATAAGCTTTATTATTAGTAGAATACCCGAGAAAGATACATTCATCAGATTTTGCATCAAATTTGTCTAAATTATCCCTATCATTTAAAATAAAACATTTGCATCCAAATACATAAAAGTAACTAATGTTGGGCTTTTTCTCATTCCTAAGCTCATAGAGGGTTTTATCTAACTTAGACCTTAGCATAACTCTATTTATAACATAACATGCAGTACTTACCGCTTCGGCCAAAAAATAACTAGGCAAGTTGTTCTCATTGAACATTGTTCTTGCCATCTCTTGAAGAGATCCATTTTTCCTCTCTACTACCCCATTTTATTGAGGAGTTCGAAGAGCAGAAAAATTATGCACAAAATCATTTTCTTCACAAAATGTTTCAATATTTTTATTAACAAACTTTTTTCCCCTATCACTTCGGATACTTGAAATAGTATAACCCTTTTCATTTTGAATTCTCTTGCATAACTTGGTAAAAGCATTATGTGCCTCATCTTTATGAGTAAGAAAGATGACCCAAGTATATCTAGAGAAATCATCAACAATAACAAATGCATAATATTTTCCTCTTAAACTTGCAACTCTATTTGGTCCAAAAAGATCCATGTGTATCAGTTGTAATGATCTAGTAGTGGAAATATGTTTCTTGGTTTTAAAAGAAATTTTTGTTTGTTTACCAAATTGACATGCATCACAAATTTTGTCTTTAAGAAAATTTGTTTTTGGTAAACCTCTCACAAGATCATTTTTTGAAAGTTTGGAAATAAGTTCCATGTTGGCATAACCTAGTCTTCTATGCCATAGCCAACTAGTTCCATTTTGATCTGAAAAACTAATAGCATATTGTGAGGTAATTTCTTCGAAATCGATTGTATAAACATTGTTTCTTTTAAAAGCAATAAAACAAATATTACAATCATGATCATTGAAAATAATACACTTATCCATTTTGAAAGTAACTGTAAATCCTTTATCACATAATTGACTTATACTCAAAAGATTATGTTTTAGACTTCAACAAGAAGAACATCTTCAATTATGAGAGAAGATTCATTACCAATTTTACCTATTCCCACGATCTTCCCTTTCGAGTTGTCTCCAAATGTCACGTGTCCTTCTTCTTTAGATCTAAGATCAAAGAACTTAGTCTTGTCTCCAGTCATGTGTCTTGAACATCCACTATCTAAAAACCATTTGTTTTTGTTTGTGGAGAACTTCATGCATACATCTTTAGCCATAAGACAAAGATTTGCTGATTCTCCATTGCTTGCTTCACTATTTGAGCTACTTGAATCATCATCCCATGTAGCTTTCATTGCTTTCTTGCCCTTGTTTCGATCTTTCTTTAGCAGAGGACAATCTGGCTTGATATGACCAGGCTTATTGCATTTATGACAAATTAAAGTATTATTTTTACCTGAATCTTTTGCGGAAAACTTTTTGAAAGATTTCTTCGGAGGAGTTTTATTTTTCTTTAAGAACCTCTGAATTCTTCTTCATCTTTGTCGTCGTTTTCCTCATCTTTATCACTTTCACTTTCATGAGGAACAACTTTAAGTGCCAAGCTCTTCTTTTGCTTTCCTTTTTCTTCTCCTCTTTTCAATGTGTACTCATGGGTGATAAGTGACCCGATGAGTTCATTCACTTCGAGCTTCTTGAGGTCTTTAGCTTCAAGAATCGCTGTCACTTTTGATTCAATGTATTTTGGTAGAGAGTTGAGAATTTTTCTTACTATTTCCACCTTGGAATAAACTTTGCCAAGAGCTGTCAAGCTGTTTATGATGTTAGTAAAATGAGTGTGCATACTAGAAATAGATTCATCATCATTCATCTTAAACATTTCATATTCATGAGTAAGAATATAAATTTTTGATTTCCTTGACTTGCGAAGTTCCTTCATAAATAACTTCCAAGTTATTCCAAATTTCTTTTGCCGTAATGCAAATCATTATTCTATTAAACTCATTTTCATTGAGAGCATTAAATAATAAATTCATAGCAGTTAAATTCAAAGTATAAAGTCTATTGTCTTTACGATCAAACTCTTCTTCTTTCTTTTTGACCTTTACTCCATCAACCACTTTTGTTGGAATATAAAGTCTATTTACAATGTATTTCCAGATTTCACGACCTTGAGCCTGAAGGAATATTCTCATTCTAACTTTCCAGAATGAGTAATTGTCTCCACAAAAGAGTGGAGGCCGACTGCTAGATTGACCTTCACCAAATGAAGCTGCAATGTTAGCCATAAGATATTAATTCAAAAGATAGAGCTCTTAGCTCTGATACCAATTGTTGCCCAGATGACTAACACAAGAGGGGGAGTGAATTGAGTTGTATTTAAAAAAATAACAATTATAAATCAAATATACAATATAAAATATAAACAAAATACGAAATATCAATAAATATAAAGAGTAAGGGTAAGAGAGAAGCAAACTCAGTATGTTAACGAGATTCGGCTCCACTGCTTACGTCCTCGCCTCAACCTACCCCTTGAGGATCTCCAAATTTACTATTCAACCTCATACAGGTAGAGATAGAAACCTATTACACTTTTGAATAACACCGCTACAAAGGATCCGTGTAGAACACCCTCTACACTTGCAATCACCTTACACGTGGTGATTCAACTATTCCTTGTGTAGAACACTTTCTACACGCACAAGGGATATACACACATTTTTACTTATACAAGAGTTGATAGTGGGTAGGTTATCAGAAAACACTCCTCAATGAGTGAAATAAGAACAATACAGCACAAACTATATTTCTCTCAAAATGAACAAAGATTAAGGCTCGATGCTTAGAGAAGAGAGAATGAAAGCTTTGAATGAATGTTGTATGCTCTTAGTATTGTAAATGTGAAGAACTCAAATGATCTATTTATAGGCATATGAGACTTCATATTCAAATTTAAAAAGATTCACATGTCAAAGACAACATCATTCATTTTTTCAAAAAATTCAAATAAAATGTTCTTCTTTTTTAATTGTCAAAGACAACATCATTCATTTTTCAAAAATTTCAAACTTAATCTTTTACTTTTGGCATATGATAAAAGGAGCACACTTTACTTTTCAAAAAATTCAAAAAATTCAAACCCAATCTTTTTACTTTTTGCATATGACAAAATGAGCACACTTTACTTTTTAAATATTTCAAACCTAATCTTTTTACTTTTTGCATATGACAAAAGGAGCACACTTTACTTTTCAAAATTTTCAAAAAAAATCATCTACCTTTTGCATAAGTAAAAAAAAATATCAATCACTTTTGAAAATATTCAAATAAAACATGCACATGTGAAAGATGACAACCAATCATCTTTAATATTTTAAAAGTTCAAACCTTTAATCATATAATGCACATGTGAAAGATGAAAATCAATCATCTTTCAAAATTTTCAAATTTAATTTTCAAAATATTCATGCACATGTGGAAAATGTATTTTAATGCTTTATGATAAAATATTAATTTTGAGCCTTAATCTTAATTTCGAATTTTTAAGAGATTTACAACATTACTCTATGACTTTAATGTGAACTTTTTCCCTTCTTGCTCATGCTTGTTTCCTTTATGTGCTTGACTCCATTGTGTAGACAACTTGAGTTTGAGACTCCTTTATTCTTTGAATTCATTTGTTATCATCAAAATCCATGTGTAGATATATAATTACATAAAACTTGAAAGTTTGGGTTCAACAATTGACTTAGTGCCTTCTTATATGGATGATAGAGATGGAGTCCTTTCCTAACTAGAATAGTAATGCTTTTATGAACGTATGATGGACTTTGAGAGCCTCTTATGGTTCAATGTTTGAATAGAATGTCTATCAGGTGTTCCCTTTATTAAATTAAAAATTTAGAGCATACGTGTGTCATGTTCATGCTGATCGCATATTACTAGAAAAAAAATAAGAAAAGAGAGAAAGAAAAGAAAGAAAGAAGGACAATTATGTACGTAGCGATTCCACCCTTCCCAGGGCGGGGTTGTGATGACTCGCTTTTACGTGTATTTTCACTGAAGGGTTGTTTTTAATTTAATTAATATATTAGTTCTTTTATTTTAAATTATTGTATTTTTAATTGGTTTTTAATTTATTTGATGTTGTGTTTAATTTATTTTAGTCGTTTTATGTTTTTAAAATCATTTTCGGCGGATCAGTTTTTGGATTCTGGAGTGAGGATTGGACCTCATTTCTTTTCTCTTCTTTTTTTTCTTTTTCCCTTTTTCCTTTTTCCTTTTCCCTTTTCTTTCCTTCTTCTTTTTTTCTTTTTCTTCTTCTTTTTCTCTTTTCCCCGTGCGCGCACTGCTTCCTTTTCTCCCCTTCCCGTCGCCACCCATTGACCAGCCCTGACCCACAGCCGTCCCGCCGCCGTGCAGTACACCACCCTCACCAAAATCTTCCCCTCCCACCAGTGATCATCCCCACCAATTTTCAGAGCCATCCGTGCAGCCGTTAGCTGCCATGCACGGCTGGAAGTCATGGCACTAGCCCTCCTTTCTCTTTCTGTCGCCGGTTGCTTTCTCAGGCCAGAATCACCGCTCGCCGGCGGCGTGGCCTACACCACCCACCAAGTTTTCTTCCCCTTCCACCGGTGAACATCCCCACCAAGTTTCACCTCCATCCGAGCCATCATTAGCCGCCACGAGCTCCTCCAAGCCACACGGTTTTTGAGCTTTTCTGGTGCCTTCGCTCCACTTCCGGCCACCATCTCTTCACAGCTTTATTTTAGTCGTTTTATGTTTTTAAAATCATTTTCGGCGGATCAGTTTTTGGATTCTGGAGTGAGGATTGGACCTCATTTCTTTTCTCTTCTTTTTTTTCTTTTTCCCTTTTTCCTTTTTCCTTTTCCCTTTTCTTTCCTTCTTCTTTTTTTCTTTTTCTTCTTCTTTTTCTCTTTTCCCCGTGTGCGCACTGCTTCCTTTTCTCCCCTTCCCGTCGCCACCCATTGACCAGCCCTGACCCACAGCCGTCCCGCCGCCGTGCAGTACACCACCCTCACCAAAATCTTCCCCTCCCACCAGTGATCATCCCCACCAATTTTCAGAGCCATCCGTGCAGCCGTTAGCTGCCATGCACGGCTGGAAGTCATGGCACTAGCCCTCCTTTCTCTTTCTGTCGCCGGTTGCTTTCTTAGGCCAGAATCACCGCTCGCCGGTGGCGTGGCCTACACCACCCACCAAGTTTTCTTCCCCTTCCACCGGTGAATATCCCCACCAAGTTTCACCTCCATCCGAGCCATCATTAGCCGCCACGAGCTCCTCCAAGCCACACGGTTTTTGAGCTTTTCCGGTGCCTTCGCTCCACTTCCGGCCACCATCTCTTCACAACTTTTTCATCTACCTCTTGCCATCCTAACGCACCCAATTTCGGCCCCGATCCGTTTCCGGAGCAGCTCCCACGAGCTCAACTCCGTTCAGCCCCTTTAAGCTCCTCCATCGCCGTTTCCACCACCACCCACAGCCAAAACTCACTTCCTTTAGCTTCATAAACATCTCAAGGCCATTCTATATCAATTTCATGTCTTGGTTTGTCCCTGTTCGAAAGTGGGTAATTTATTACCCACAGCCACAGTGTAAAATACACTGTTACGTTGCTTTTCCTCCGCCGTTTGCAACGCCGCGAGCTTTTGAAAAATACCGTATAGCGCTGTAAGTATTTTTCAAACTCTACTTTTAGATTTAAATATATTTTTCTCTTACAATAAATTATTTGCTGTTGGTTGGTTGATTCCGGACTGAGTCAGAGGAGTTGGGGGGTCGAATGGATTGAGGACGGGGTTGCTTGGTTTGGCTGTTTGTGATTAGTTGGTTATTTATGCCTTGAGGCGTGCATTACATATTGCATTCATGTGCTTTTTATGTAATTGAGAAAATCATGTTTTGTTGCATTAAATGGATTTTCGGGTGCGTGTGTATGACGACCCCAAGCCGGGATGGGGCATTATCTCGGTGGAGCTCCTCTGGTCACTCGGGAGTGGATAATACTGAGTGACATCCTAGGGTTGTCGTAGGACGACAACCGAATCGCACGATACGGTAACACTGTCGTGTCGACTCTGTGGTCCCTAGAGTGGCGGAGACTAGAGGATGGCCTGGCCAGGGACGCGCTGGGCGCGAGTACTGGGCATCGCTCGTTTAGGTGTCACACGCATAGACGTTACCTGTTGTGTGGCACAGAGTCAGAGTGTGCGGATGATCCCTAGGGGAGATCATGGTGCATGCATGATTGGATCGGTTTTATGGTTTTGGTTACGAGCCATTTTCTGGAAAAATGGCGAGGTTTGGTTTTGAGGCTATGTGATCCATTTTTTGGGAAAATGGTGATTTCTGTTTTGGGCCATTATCTGGGATAATGGCAAGGAATGGTTTTAATGGTAATGTTTTTGGGCCAAATGGGTTTTTGGCGTGCGTGGAAAAATATGGTTTTATGGGACATGTGCATTGGCTTTTCTTTCATGCATATTGTTTGAGTTTTATATGTTTTTATCTAGTGGTATTTGGATTTTACTTACTTGCGGCACCATTTTTAGTTTCGTAGATTTTGGTGCAGAGTTCGAGGAAGAGGAGGAGGCTGAGCCCGAGGATGCGGCTCCGCTGGAGTTCTAAGTTGGAGTTATGCTTTATAGTTGGTTTGAAACAATATTTATGTTTTGTAATATTTTATTATGTATGTTTTGAACAGCTTTGTATTAAACTAATGAAAATTCTGGTACTTAGTTATGTGTTGGAAGGTTTAAAACCAAAATGAGAAATCCCTTAGTTATGTGTTGAGGATTTTAATGAAATCACTTTTCAAAATGAGAAATGTGGTGCAACCCCAAGACCTTATAAACAATGGAGATCGTCATAAAAGCCCTTGAGTTCTGTGGTCTGAGTGATGTCAGAGCTGGGGGTCCAAGTTTCACAATGGTCTAACAACATAACAGATGATGGATTTACTAAGGAAAGACTTGATCGGGTAGTTACAAATCCTAAATGGCACCAACTTTTCAGTACCTTGTTTCAGTGTCACCAACTATCAAATTAGATCACTGCCCACTTCATTTAGTGACTGCGAATTCTTCCAGCCCAGAATTTGGTAACAGGAAGAGTAGTAGAAGGAGCTTTCTATCTAGATAGGAAGCTACTTGGCATATTCATGAAGGATGCTCTAATACTATTAAGGAGGCATGGAGAATGGGATCTAGTGGTGATAATTGCTATTCAAAAATCAAAGCAAAGTTGATCAAGCACTCAAGAAATGGAAGCAATCTTTTTTCAGGGATAAGCAAGGTTCTATCGAAAGGAAAATGAAGATTCTTACTGATTTACAAGTTGCAAGAACATGAGAGAACTATAGGCCTATACAAATTGTAACAACCCCGCCCTGGAAAGGGTGGAATCGCTACTTACATACCTGTCTTTCTTTCTTTCTTTTCTTTCTTTGTCTTCTCATTCTTTTTTTAGTCATATGTGATCAACATGAACATGACACACGTATACTCTAAATTTCTAATTTAATAAAAGGAACACCTGATAGACGTTCTATTTAACATTCCTCCATAAATAGACTTCCAGAGTCTATCATACGTTCATAAAAATATAATTGTTCTAGTTAATAAGGGATTCCATCTCTACCATATGTATAGGAAGACACTAAGTCAATGTATAAGAGTTTCCATCACCCTACCATAACGATTACACCATACCAGGTTTAAAGTCAAATCTGACAAAACGTCCCGACAAGGGACTCATCCCAACATAAAAACATAACATTCGTCAACATAACCCATCATTCATATAAGGTCGAATCAACAGGGAAGACACTAAATGTCTGCCTCACCCTCTGCAGTAATGCCCTGTTCCCCAGCCTTTTTGTAATTAACTGGACATTAAAAATATAAACACAAAGTGAGTCTAATACTCAGTAAGCATTACACCATGCCATTAATGTACTAATCATCTCTTCCTTTTCTTTTGAAAACATGCATACATAAATATTTAAACAGTACTTTCATGCATAACATTTAAACAGTACTTTTATGCATAACATTTAGATAGTACTTTCATGCATAAACTGTTAAGAGTTTAGTCATGCTTTCATGCACACATTTAAATCATGCTTTCATGCATACATTTAAATCATACTTTCATGTATACATTTACATCATACTTTCATGTATACATTTACATCATACTTTCATGCATAAGTTTAAATCATATTTTCATGCATACATTTACATCATACTTTCATGCATATGTTTAAATCATACTTTTATGCATACATTTACATCATACTTTCATGCATACCTTTACTTTCATCTTTCACTTTCATTTGGCTGGTACATACTATTACGCCCCGTGTGTTAGGGTTAGTGGTCTTTTGAACCTAATTCTGCCCGTGGCCGAGGGTTAGGAATCTCTTTCCGTCAGGGTGCAGCACTGGGTGCACCGCCAGTACTACTTACCCATCATTGCAATCTGCCCAATCCTTTGGTATTATAATTCATTTATTAGTCATGACCATTACATAGTTTCATACATTAAAACATTCATTCTCTTTCAGTCCTTTCTTTATTTCATTTTGTCCTTTACTTTTTAGTCCTTTTCATTTAACATTTCATTCATGGAAAAACATCATTTAAAAGAGTGAGCTTAAACATAATCTTTTATATAGTTACGTATTTTCATATCTTAACATTATTTTCATTTCTTTTCTTTCTTTACAGTCAAACATTTTCATTATCTTTTTTTAGTCCAATGCATATGCGTTTATTTTTGGAAAAGAGCATTTCATGTTATACTATGTATAAGTAAGGCATTAATACTTTGAAAGAGCATGCATAAAAATCTCATGACTTAGCATCTACGTGCATGCATTACCTTATACACATACAAACAATTATAATTGATAGGGTGCTTAACAGGAGCTACCAAGAAATGCTTGTATATAGTACATACATTTACAATTTTTTTACAAGAACATTTGAAGAGAGAGAGAGACATTCTTTCATAAGAGAGCTTTGTGTGTAAGAAGTAAGGTCATAACTACTTACCTCTATGCTCCTCAATACTTCCAATCGTCAATATAAGTCATATTCCAATAAATAACATAAGCGTGTTAATGCTTATACAATATTTCTTTAGCCTTCCCGTTAAAAGAGAAAACCACGATATTAAAATCTAACGTCTTTTCTACTTTTAACGTTATCTTAATTAACTAACTTCTCGTCTAACCTTTACAATAATAATATAAGAAAATAATTAACCTAGTTAACACATATTATTTAGTTAAGCATAACATAGAAAATAACTAGAATAGCCCATTAAGTAATTCAAATCCTTAACATCAGAGTTTATAATTAAATCATTTAACACCCATTTTTAAAATAAGTTTATAGGATTATATATAGCCAAAATAATCTAACACTTCTAGCCTCCTAAGGAAGAAAACATAACACCACTTTCAAAATAAACTCTCTACACAAATACTCATACCAAATTTATTCTAAGAATCATTTAAGATTTTAAATAAGTTAATTTGTTAAAAACCTGCTTTTATTTCAAATATACCTAAAAGCACAACACTAACACAATTTCCTTATATATTTGGTTACTCAAAATAGTCCATATATATATATATATATGAAAGTCACCACAATAAAATAGCCCATACATATTCGGTCACTCAAAATAGGGCATATATATGTATATACGAAACACAACATTGAAATAGCCCCATGTACATACTTGGCTAAACAAAACAGGGCACATATATATACAAAATCACAACATCAATACAGCCCCTATGTGTATGCAATCACTCAAAATAGGGCATATATATGTATATATGAAACCACAACATCAAAACATAAGCTAAAAAATTTAGTTAGCTTCCAAAATCACATTAAAATCAAATGAGTTAAAATATGATTTTTATCTTAAGCTCTTAGCTTCTTTCAAGAGGTAAAGTGGAGGTCCAAAACTTGAAGAAAATGAGAGGAGTTTGATTTCTTGAAGAGGAGAAAAAGAGAGGAAGGAGGTGTTGGTTATGGCTTTCTTGGAGAAAGATGAAGTTTCTTTCTTTCTTGGGTGTCGACCGATGGTTTAAAGGCAAAGACTTAATTGCCTTTTGGTCAAAGCTTGTCTCACAAGTTTGGGAAGATGACCTACGGTTTCAACAAGAAGATAGGGATTTATGTCACTTGGTCAAAGCTTGCATTGAAAGCTTAAGGAAATGGATGACTATGATTAATTGTAGGAAGATATTGACTCCACCTACCACATCCAATGGTAGAAATCAAATGGGGCCATTTCATAAATAAATTAACGTTAAGGGCTTAAGAGAAAATACTATAAGGCCTTAAAAATCATATACTTAATTTATTTTAATAACCCACATAAAAATAAAAACACACTCATCATAAAATAAAATAATAAAATAATAAGATAATAAAAACAATCTTTATCTTAAAACAATTAATTTAAAAAATTAATAAAAATGAAATGACGTAAAGACCTACATAACAAGACTTGGGTATTACACAAACCCTATAAAAGGAAGTGGAAACTTTTCTTGAAGAGGAAGAACTTAAATGGAAGTAGAGGGCAAAGCAGACTTGGTTGCACCGAGGGGATAATTTTATAAGTATGCAAGTCAAAGGAAATCCATCAATACAATCAAGCAAGTGGAGGATGATCAACGCAACTCAGTTACTGATCCAATCATGATTGGAAACACCTTCACAAGTTATTTCTCTAATCTATTCTCTTCTACTATGTGACGCCCCCAAATCCCCATGCACGGACACGAGGAAATCGAGACATCCGGATGATGACATCACGGGTCATCATCCTATCGACGAGTGTCAAGTGTGTGTAAAAGCAACAAATGTGCAAAAAGAAACACGCAGCGAAAAGCAAAGTCAATAACTAAGTACCAGAATTTTTCTTATTTAATACAAAACTGTTCAAAACATATAGAATAGAATATTACAAAACACAAACATAAACTCCACTCAGAACTCCAGCGGAGCCGCATCCTCGGGCTCGGCCTCCTCCTCCTCCTCGAACTCTGCACCAAAATCTACGGAATCAAAAATGGTATCGCAGGTAAGTAAAATCCAAACACCACCAGCTAAAAACATATAGAACTCAAACAATATGCATGGAAGAAAAACCAATGCACATGCGCCATAAAATCATAATTTTTCCACACATGCCAAAAACCCATTTGGCCCAAAAACATAACCTTTAAAACTAGTTCTCGCCATTATCCCAGATAATGACCCAAAACCGCTACCACCATTTTCCCAGAAAATGGATCAAAAGCCTCAACACATCCTCGCCATTTTCCCAGAAAATGGCCCGTATCCGAAAACCATAAAAACCATCCAATTATACATGCACCACGATCTCCCCTAGGGATCATCCGCATACCCTGGCTCTATGACACACTGCAGGTAACGACTACGCGTGTGACACCTAAACGAGCGATGCCCAGACTCGCGCTCTGCGCTTACCTGGCCAGGCCATCCTCTAGTCCCGCCACTCTAGGGACCACGGAGTTGACACGACAGCGTTACCGTATCATGCGATCCGTTCGTCGCCCTGCGACAACTCAGGGGATGTCACTCAGTATTTTCCACTCCCGAGTGACCAGAGGAGCTCCACCGAGATAATAACCCATCCCGGCTTGGGCTCGTGAGACACACGTACCCAAAAACCATTTACGTCAATAAAACGGGATTTTCTCGATTAAAATAAAATGCACACTTATGCAATATGCAACGCACGCCTCATGGCATGAATAACCAATCAAATCACAAACAAACATAACCAAGCACTCCGCCCTCAAACCATCCGACCCCTGAACTCTTTGGATTCAGTCCGGAATCAGCCAACCAAGAGATAAATATTTATTGAATGAGCAAAATATATTTAAATCTAAAAGCATGGTTTGGAAAATACTTACAGCGCTATATGGTATTTTTAGAAAGCTTGCGGCATTGCAAACGGCGGAAGAAAAGTAACGTAACAGTAAAATTTCACTGTGGTCGTGGGTTATAAAATACCCACTTTTGAACGGGGAAAAACCAAGGCTTGGGATTCGAGGAAGGGAAGTGGATGTTTATGATGTTTATGAAGCTAAGGGAAGTGGAGTTTGGCCGTGGGTGGTGGCGAAAACGGTGGAGGAAGGGCTGAAATGCCCAAAACGGAAACTAGCTCGTGGGAGTTGTTCTGGCGACTGTTAGAGGCCGGAAATGGGTGGATTAGGACGGCAAGGAGTTGGGGATGAAGTGGTGAAGAGGTGGTGGCCGAAGGTGGAGCGACGGCGGCAGATCGAAGCAAAAATCGTGTGGCTTGATGGGCTTTTTCTGGCTAAATGGCGACTCCGTTGGCGGTGGAAATTTGTGGGGTGGTTCACCGAAGGGAGGGGAAGAAAATGGTGGGGGTGGTGTGCCGCACGGTGGCCGGCAGTGGTGGGTCTGGGTGCTAGGGGTGATCGGCATGAAGGAGAGGAGAGAAAGAGAGACAGACGGCGGAGGGGGGTCGCGTGGGAGAGAAAGGGAAAAAAGAAAGAAAAAGAAAAAGAAAAAGAAGGAAAAGGGAAAAAGAGAAAGAAGAAGAAAAAAAAAGAGAAAAAGAAAAGATGAGGGAAAAGAAATGAGATCCAGTCCTCACTCCAGAAACCAAAACAGATTCGCCGAAATCAATATTAAAAACCGTAAAATGACTAAATAAATAAAACACAACATCAAATAAATTAAAAACCAATTTAAAACATAATAATTTAAAATAAATAAACCAATATATTAATTAAATTAAAAACAACCCTTCAGTGAAAATACACGTAAAAGCGGGTCGTCACATCCTCCCCCCTTAAAAACAAATGTCGTCATCGAAATTTGCAAGATCAAACACCAACTTAAAACAAGCCACATAATATCACATAAACCACCTGTGACCAAGATTAAGATACGTACCTTCATTACTCAAACAAGTATGGGTGCTGCTCCCTCATGTCCGCTACTCGCTCCCAGGAGAAGTGTTGAGCTAACGGATCTCCCCATGCCACCTTAACCAAAGGTATCGTCTTGGACCTCAACTGTTGCTCCTTCCAATCCATGATCTGCGACGGAACAACCTCATAAGTAAGGTCCGATTGCAACTGAATACCCTCTAGGTCAACAAAGTGTGGCTCTTGTTGTCCAAAGCTCTTCTTTAGGGATGATAAGTGGAAGACATCATGAATATCCCCAAAATATTCTGGCAAAACAACTCTATAGGCGACGGATCCTACCTTCTCCAGAATCTGAAAAGTGCCGACATACCTTGGATCCAGTTTCCTCTTCTTACCAAAACGCTTAACTCCTCTCATGGGAGAGACTTTGAGATAAACCCAATCACATTCTTCAAAAGATAACTCTCTCCTCCTGGTATCAGCGTAGCTTTTCTGACGACTCTGAGCTGCCGCCATTTTATCCCTGATGATCCGAACCTGGCTTTGCATCTCTTGAATTATTTTGGGTCCAATTATCTTACTCTCCCCGACTTCATCCCAACACAAGGGTGATCTGCACTTCCTCCCATAAAGAGTTTCATAGGGAGCCATCTGAATGGTCGCATGGAAGCTATTATTATATGCAAACTCTATGAGCGGCAAATGTGTGACGACCCGTTTTTACGTGTATTTTCACTGCAGGGTTGTTTTTAATTTAATTAATATATTTATTTATTTATTTTAAATTATTGCATTTTAAATTGGTTTTTATTTATTTGATGCGGTGTTTAATTTATTTAGTCATTTTACGGTTTTAATCTTGTTTTCGGCAGATCTTTTTTTGTTTTCCAGAGTGAGGATTGGACCTCATTTCTTCCCTCCATCTTTTCTTTTTCTCTTTTCCTTTTTTTCTTCTTTCTCTTTTTTCTTTTTTTTCCTTTTTCTTTCTTTTTTTTTCTTTCTCTTTTTCCCTCCCCGGTTCTCTCTCCCGCGCGCTCTCTCTCTCTCCTCTCCCTCACGTCGTTTCGGCTAGTCACCCAGGGCCGCCGCTCGCCGGCACCGTGAGCCACACCACTCCCACCATTTTCTTCCCCTCCCTCCCGTGAACCACCCCACCAAGTTTCATCCCCAAAATGGCTTCCACCTTACTAGGATCAACAGCCACTCCGTCTCGGGAAATCATATGCCCAAGAAATTTGACTTCCTCCAACCAGAACTCACATTTGTTGAGCTTGGCATACAACTGGTGTTCTCTCAATTTCCCAAGTACCACACGAAGATGATACACATGCTCTTCAATATCTCGGGAATAAATCAGAATATCATCAATGAATACTACTACAAAGGAATCCAGATAAGGTCGAAATACTCGATTCATTAAATCCATAAAAGCGACAGGGGCATTGGCTAATCCAAACGGCATCACCTTAAATTCATAATGCCCATATCTCGACCTGAAAGCAGTTTTGGGCACATTCTTGTCTCTGATCCTCAGTTGGTAGTATCTCGACCTCAAATCAATCTTCGAGAACACAACTGCTCCTTGAAGCTGATCAAATAAATTATCTATCCGCGGGAGAGGATATTTATTTTTGATGGTCACCTTATTTAATTCCCGATAATCAATGCACATACGGAGGGTTCCATCTTTCTTTTTAACGAACAGCACTGGTGCACCCCACGGCGAAGTACTAGGCTGAATAAATCCCTTATATACCAGCTCTTGCAACTGAGTCTTCAACTCTTTTAATTCAGCCGGTGCCATGCAATAAGGAGCTTTATGTACAGGAGCCGCTCCAGGTTCTAAGTCTATAACAAACTCCATTTCTCGAACAGGGGGTAGTCGAGCCAAGTCATCCACAAACACATCGGGGAATTCTTGCACAACTGGAATGTCTACCAAAGACTTCTTCTCAGACGGCGTAGACAGCATCTGAACTAAGAATGCATCCGCTCACCATTTCACCATTTCCCAACTCCCTTGAAATTCCATGACACATGTTCGCAACATGTCTTCAAGGGTATGAATGGTGCACTCTGATTGGCCGTCTGTCTACAGGTGATATGCAGTACTGAACTTCAACTTAGTACCCAAAGCTGCCTGCAAACTCTTCCAAAACTGCGACGTGAACCTTGGGTCTCGATCCGACAATATACTCTTTGGTATGCCATGTAGCCGCACTATTTCTTTCACATACAAGCGTGTCAACTTACCCAAGGAATCGGTGTTATTAACAGGCAAGAAATGAACACTCTTCGTTAACCGGTCAACAATCACCCAAACAGAATTTTTTCCACTAGGCGTCCTCGGCAAGCCCACTACAAAGTCCATAGTGATGTCATCCCATTTCCACTCAGGAATAGGGAGGGGTTGGAGCATACCTGCGGGTCTTTGATGCTCGGCCTTCACTTGACAGCATGTGTGGCATTTCTCAACATACAAGGCAATATCCCTCTTCATTCCATCCCACCAATAATTTTTCTTCAAGTCCCGGTACATCTTCGTACTGCTGGGATGAACTGAATAAGGGGCCGCATGAGCTTCTGCCATGATCCGCTCCTTGAATTCTGAATCCTTGGGGCCCACTCTGCGATCTCGAAACTGAAGAATTCCATCTTTATCCATACTGTAGTGCAACGGCCCTCGAGATTTTCTGACTCTTTTTCTGATATTCAGCAGCTTCGGATCCTTCCTTTGAAGAGTCTTCAATTCTTCAAAATCAGTTACCCGAATATCAAGAACTGAAAATAAAATCTCTTCCTGCTGTGAACTTTCAATAAGGAGCCTTCTCATCCCACAAAGCAAAGAATCCAATTCTGACGGCTCGGCTTCATCTTCCAAGTGCGATTTTCGGCTCAAAGCATCAGCAACTATATTTGCCTTCCCTGGATGATACTTGATCTCACACTGGTAGTCACTGATTAACTCCAGCCATCGCTTCTGCCTCATGTTCAGATTTTTCTGGGAAAACAAGTGCTTCAGGCACTTGTGATCGGTGTATACATCACATGCTTCCCCATACAAAAAGTGCCGCCAGATCTTGAGAGCAAAAACAATCGCAGCCAATTCCGAATCATGCGTCGGATAATTCTTCTCATGGTCCTTTAGCTGACGAGATGCATAGGCAACAACCCGTCCTTCCTGCATAAGGACACAACCCAAACCGAATTTAGACGCATCGCTGAAGACTACGAATGACTTATGCGATTCTGGAAGCGCTAACACTGGTGCCATCGTCAACCTTCGCTTCAATTCTTGGAAGCTTCTCTCACACTTATCTGACCAAACAAATTCTGCATTCTTCCGAGTCAAAACTGTGAGAGGTCCGGATCGGCAAACAAAACCCCACAAATCTTCGGTAATATCCGGCAAGTCCCAAGAAACTCCGGATCTCGCACACTGTAGTCAGACGTTGCCATGACAAAATGGCTTCCACCTTACTAGGATCAACAGCCACTCCGTCTCGGGAAATCACATGCCCAAGAAATCTGACTTCCTCCAACCAGAACTCACATTTGCTGAGCTTGGCATACAACTGGTGTTCTCTCAATTTCCCAAGTACCAGACGAAGATGATACACATGCTCTTCAACATCTCGGGAATAAATCAGAATATCATCAATGAATACTACCACAAAGGAATCCAGATAAGGTCGAAATACTCGATTCATTAAATCCATAAAAGCGACAGGGGCATTGGCTAATCCAAACGGCATCACCTTAAATTCATAATGCCCATATCTCGACCTGAAAGCAGTTTTGGGCACATCCTTGTCTCTGATCCTCAGTTGGTAGTATCCCAACCTCAAATCAATCTTCGAGAACACAACTGCTCCTTGAAGCTGATCAAATAAATTATCTATCCGTGGGAGAGGATATTTATATTTGATGGTCACCTTATTTAATTCCCGATAATCAATGCACATATGGAGGGTTCCATCTTTCTTTTTAACGAACAGCACTGGCACACCCCACGGCGAAGTACTAGGCTGAATAAATCCCTTATCTACCAGCTCTTGCAACTGAGTCTTCAACTCTTTTAATTCAGCCGGTGCCATGCGATAAGGAGCTTTATGTACAGGAGCCGCTCCAGGTTCTAAGTCTATAACAAACTCCATCTCTCAAACAGGGGGTAGTCCAGGCAAGTCATCCACAAACACATCGGGGAATTCTTCCACAATTGGAATGTCTACCAAAGACTTCTTCTCAGATGGCGTGGACACCATTTGGACTAAGAAGGCTTCCGCTCCCCATGCAATCTCTCTTCTTGCTTGAATTGCCGATATAATTACCGACTTTTCTTTTAACTTACTCCCCGCAAATTCCAGACAATCACCATCTGGAAGCTGAAAGGTAATTACCCGACTTCTACAATTAATACTCGCAGAATATCGGTATAGCTAATCCATCCCGAGAATGATATCAAAACCCAACAGCTTAAACACCACCAAATCAGCATTCAAGAACCTTCCATCAAAATTTAACGGGCATCCCAAAGCAACCTTGGAACACCACACCATTTCACCATCGGGTAGAGCCACTACCAATGACTTTGGCAAAGGTTCTGTGACCAAATTACACATCCGTGCAAACGTGGAATATACAAATGACTGTGAAGCACCCGAATCAAACAAAGTGCAAGCATAAAACTCATATAAACGGACTCTCCCTGAACCAAACACATTAACCCATGAAATCCAAAAAACAAGGAGAAACCAAATACACCAAAAATTAAATCCAACATAAAATTAAATTAAATTAATCCATACCTGTAATTACTCCAGCATCATGGGTCGCTGGTGCCTCATTATCCGGGTGTGACAGCATAAACCCGGGCTTGCACTGCTTGCCTTGGATTTATTCTTCCACCGCGTCTACCTCCATGGCTTCCTTGAACTGGTCTTGGACACTCATGGGCAAAGTGACCCTGCTGGCCACAATTATAACATCGAGCCCCACCAGAAGGGCACTCACCCACATGGGCTCTATTACAAACTCCGCAAACTGGCACACGTCCTCCCATGCAAACACTTGAGGATGCTTGCGGTCGAGTTCCGATCCGCTGAACAAATTTCTGAGGCGAACTCGAGCTGCTTCCTTCACCAGAAAAACTCTGCCTCTTATGCCCTAGAGGGGAGCCCATACTCAGATTATTCTCTCGCTCTATAAGGGTGGCCACATCCACTAAGTCCTGAAAAGTGGATATCCGGTGACTGACCACCATACGGCGTATATCAGGACGTAGTCCCTCCTGGAAACGCTCAGCTCGTATCTCCTCTGTGGCGATGAGGTGGGGAGCAAATCGCCCAAGTTCTATAAATCTTCGGGCATACTGTTCCACTGTCGTGCTCCCTTGGACCAAATTTGTGGACTCTCTTGCCTTTTGCTTCCTTACAAAAGCGGGAAAGAAGCGATCATTATACTCTTTCTTGAAGCGCTGCCAGGTCACAGCGGCGAAAGATCCCAATTCTGATTCCAACATTACCTTCTTGGTATCCCACCAAACAGAAGCGGTGCCTTGCAACAGATAGCTGGCGTAGAGTACCTGTTGCTTCTCGGTGCAATCACACACTTCAAAAGTTCTTTCCAAGTCCTTGATCCACTTTCCAGCTTGAAGTGGATCCTCTTCTCCAGTGAAGTGTGGAGTTCTATGCGCCAGAAACTGCTCATAAGTGCATCTGGCTTGCACCATGCTACTAGGCCCTCCTGGGTATTGCCAAGGCCCTCCTTGATGTGGCCAAGGACCTCCTGGTTGTGGCCAAAGCCCTCCTTCTTGTGGACAAGGCCCTCCTTGTTGTGGCCAGGGACCCCCTTGTTGTGGCCAAGGTCCTCCTTGTTGTGGCCAAGGCCCTGTCTGCTGTGGCCTAAAATTTTGCTGCATAAACTCCGTCATCTGCCGTATTGCTTGGGCTATGGAGTCATCTCTTGATGTATTGTCCCGTGGCTCATGAGTAGATTTCCTTGGTCTCACCATTTTTCCTGCCACCACAAGCTTTGACCCCCTTTAAGAAGACAAAAACAAATAAAACCAACAACAAACAAAAACAAAAACCAAAGACCAACACCACATAACAAGAAATAAAAAGAAACCAGCTTGCAAAAACATAACTAAATAAATAAAAATAAGCAACCAAGCTCAAACAAATAAAACAAATCAAATAACAACTTTACTTAACATAATTTTTAAAACACAACTTAAAAAAAACATTCTGGTACTACCTACGGGACATGTGGTTTTACCCAGAGCCAAACCGCTCTGATACAACCTGTGACGCCCTCAAATCCCCATGTACGGACACGGGAAAATCGAGACGTCAGGATGATGACATCACGAGTCATCATCCTATCGACGAGTGTCAAGTGTGTGTAAAAACAACAAATGTGTAAAAAGAAACACGCAGCGAAAAGCAAAGTCAATAACTAAGTACCAGAATTTTTCTTGTTTAATACAAAGCTGTTCAAAACATATAGAATAGAATATTACAAAACACAAACATAAACTCCACTCAGAACTCCAGCGGAGCCGCATCCTCGGGCTCAGCCTCCTCCTCCTCCTCGAACTCTGCACCAAAATCTACGAAATCAAAAATGGTATCGCAGGTAAGTAAAATCCAAACACCACCAGATAAAAACATATAGAACTCAAACAATATGCATGGAAGAAAAACCAATGCACATGCACCATAAAATCATAATTTTTCCACGCACGTCAAAAACCCATTTGGCCCAAAAACATAACCTTTAAAACTAGTTCTCGCCATTATCCCAGATAATGACCCAAAACCGCTACCACCATTTTCCCAGAAAATGGATCAAAAGCCTCAACACATCCTCGCCATTTTCCCAGAAAATGGCCCATATCCGAAAACCATAAAAACCGTCCAATTATGCATGCACCATGATCTCCCCTATGGATCATCCGCACACCCTGGCTCTGTGCCACACCGCAGGTAATGATTACGCGCGTACCTAGCCAGGCCATCCTCTAGTCCTCGCCACTCTAGGGACCACGGAGTCGACACGACAGCGTTACCGTATCGTGTGATCCGGTCGTCGCCCTGCGACAACCCAGGGGATGTCACTCAGTATTATCCACTCCTGAGTGACTAGAGGAGCTCCACCGAGATAATAACCCATCCCGGCTTGGGCTCGTGAGACACATGCACCCAAAAACCATTTACGCCAATAAAATAGGATTTTCTCGATTAAAATAAAATGCACAATTATGCAATATGCAACGCACGCCTCATGGAACGAATAACCAATCAAATCACAAACAAACATAACCAAGCACTCTGTCCTCAAACCATCCGACCCCCGAACTCCTCGGATTCAGTCCGGAATCAGCCAACCAACATATAAATATTTATTGAATGAGCAAAATATATTTAAATCTAAAAGTAGGGTTTGGAAAATACTTACAGCACTATATGGTATTTTTAGAAAGCTCGCGGCGTTGCAAACGGCGGAAGAAAAGCAACATAACAGTGAAATTTCACTGTGGTCGTGGGTTGTAAAATACCCACTTTTGAACGGGGACAAACCAAGGCTCGGGATTGATAGGGAATGGTCTAAGGATGTTTATGAAGCTAAGGGAAGTGGAGTTTGGCCGTGGGTGGCGGTGAAAACGGCGGAGGAAGGGCTGAAATGCCCAAAACGGAAACTAGCTAGTGGGAGCTGTTCTGGCGACTGTTAGAGGCCGGAAATGGGTGAGTTAGGACGGCAAGGAGTTGGTGATGAAGTGGTGAAGAGGTGGTGGCCGGAGGTGGAGCGACGGTGGCAGATCGAAGCAAAAACCGTGTAGCTTGATGGGCTTTTTTCGGCTAAACGATGGCTCCGTTGGCGATGGAAATTTGTGGGGTGGTTCACCGGAGGGAGGGGAAGAAAATGGTCGGGGTGGTGTGCCGCACGGTGGCCGGCGGCGGTGGGTCTGGGTGCTAGGGGTGATCGGCTTGAAGGAGAGGAGAGAGAGAGAGACGGACGGGGGAGGGGGTCGCGTGGGAGAGAAAGGGAAAAAAGAAAGAAAAAGAAAAAGAAAAAGAAGGAAAAGGGAAAAAGAGAAAGAAGAAGAAGAAAGAAAGAGAAAAAGAAAAGATGAGGGAAAAGAAATGAGGTCCAGTCCTCACTCCGGAAACCAAAATAGATCCGCCGAAAACGATATTAAAAACCGTAAAACGACTAAATAAATAAAACACAACATCAAACAAATTAAAAACCAATTTAAAACACAATAATTTAAAATAAATAAACCAATATATTAATTAAATTAAAAATAACCCTTCAGTGAAAATACACGTAAAAACGGGTCGTCACATACTAGTCCATCTAACTTTTCTAGTTGTCTCTGGGCTGAATGCATGTGTGATAGCATAAATGAATTCTAGGCTCCTTCGTGAGTTTGCAGCAATTAGGGGTGAATTCGGTCCAGTTTGGTTGGTTTGTGGGAGGTTTTACGGACCAGACCGAACCCCTTCGGTTCAAGGTGGGATTGGACCGATCTCGATACTGGTCCAAACAACCATCGAGATTTATCCGGTCTGGTCCCTTTCGGTCCTGCACAATGCCGCCCAATTGGCCCAATCTTTATCTTATGTTCTTTCGGCCCAACAGTGAAAATTTTATGTGGGTGTTTTTGGCCCATTAACATTTTATCCAATTTTAAGTCAAAACATACCAAAAAAGAACTAGAAAGGAAAATAAAAATATTTAAAATAACCATAAAAGGAAAATTGTCTATATACAATAAATTTAAATAAAATGTTTTACTACAAAAAAAGAAAAATTTTCTCTATCCATCTAAACAACTAAAACATTGCTATCAAACTTATCAATCATAGACAATAAAATTTTAAAAAAATAGAGATAAAAGAAATTTAGAAAAATATCTTATCAGTAATCATCCATTTTTCAAACTCAGAATAAAAAAAGTAAAAGTAACTAGCCAGAGGCTCGTCTCCATGTCCATAACTCCAACTCCAAGAATCCGAATAAAAGGAAACAAAAAATAAAAAGTTAAAAAGAAGAGAGAGTAAATGACACAAATTATTACAATTTACAATTTATGTATCTAGGCTTATAAGTTATAGCCATAACCCGCCTACTAATAAAACGATATTACAAATTATTGAATAATATTAATAATAACTAATACTTTATCTCCAAACCGCAAACTACCAAACACTACTTGATCTCCTTGTAGCTTTTATCACCAAACGGCAAACACTACTCCAAGTCTCCCTATGGATCAGATATCAATGTCGGAGCTTTTCTCTAAATACCAACTATATATAATATTAAAAACAGTAAGCTTATATTGATAACATCAGCTATAAAAAGAGTAAAAAATAAATAAATGTATAATGATTACATATATCGTAGTACTTTTCACCACCTTTTATAAGCTGCAAGCAGCATGATTTTAAGTACTACTAATTTGTCAAATCCATAACCATCTTCAAGAGTATATGTCATGCTACTAATGTGTAATGATTATAAGCTGTATAGAACTTGTTTCACGTGTCTAAAATCATCAGATATGGATAAGAACTTAAAAAAAAATCTCATTCCACCAACACCACTTGATATATACAACACAACCATCATTTAGAGCCAAACTCTAAGCTGCTTATCTCTATCAAGCTTTAAATTATTAACCAAACAACAAGTGCCTTCTTAAGCCTTATAAGTTATAAACTACTTGATTCAGATAAATATTAAACATCTATGCATAAAATCATCCAAGAATAACCATGCCAACATATATTATTAATGAGAATCTGTATTGCATGGCATGGCTAGCTATAATATTAATAAAGAAAACCAAATAGAGCCCAACGTACAAAGAAAAGGACAGCCTTGAGGATATATAGGAACTCACCATGCTGTAATAAGACATGCACGTTCAAGGCACCACGTTCATCATGCTGTAATAAGACATGCACAAGTTGATAAAACACATGTACGTAGTCAACAAAAAAGAATTAACCCTTCATAAAACACATGTAGTCAGCAAATTTGTTCTCACCTCATTGATCTGCATTTGTTGTAGACATTATATTTGACGCCTCCATAGAATTTTCACCCTCTTGAACAAGTTCTATACAATAAAGAAAAAACAAAACAAATTTCTTAAATGTAACGGAATATAGATCATAAAAGTTATAAAATGAAGTAAATAAGAAACATACTCATATCCAATTGCCTCTCAAAATCCTCCATCTTACCTATTAAAGTCAGCTGATTGGAGTAGAAGAAGAACGAAGCCAATTCTGTGTACAAATGAGACCCTCAACCATAATCGGAGATAAACTATTTCGGAAAGGATCAAGGACACGACTCGCCGTGCTAAATGTAGATTCAGAGGCAATTGTAGATATTGGTATTGCAAGTACATTGCATGCAACTTTTAAACGCACGCGATATCTAACTGAATTAACCCTCCACCAAATTAGAATGAAACTTGCATCTTCTTTCTCACAACTTTCAGTTAGGTATCTATCAACCTCTGACTTGTTTTCTAGAGAGTTTTTTGATTGTAACCGTTGCTTAAATAGGGCGCCATTCTTTGTGCCTTCCTATCCTTAAGTCTAGTTGCGTCATCTTCATCTTCAAGAGTTACATCTTCACATGGGGAACTTGTGCGCTGCTGCTATTGTTGACCAAAACTATTCCATTCTTCATTTTCAGCGTATGCCTCATACATGTGGATTAAAGCATTTTTCACATTCAAACTCAAATTAACCGCTTTTGTGGGATCATGGACATACATCCCTTCTAATGCAAAGTCAAGATATCACATCTTGTACTGAGGATCAAGAAGAATCCCAACAAACAACAACATATTCATATTATCCAACTTGCCCTAATATTTTTCAAATTGTTTCCTCATATTTGTGGCCATTATTCCCAACATGGGGCTTCCTTCTTTACACTCTATGTCAATCGCATCGGCTATTGTAATAACTCTGGAAAAAATGAGTTGCAAGTTACATATTGACCCCCCGGTGAAAAGTGTAAAGTTGCATCATGAAGTAGTTTAGGAAACCTTACAAACAACCTTATCTTCTCCCAATTGAGATTATTGGGATGTTCTCCTATTCACCACATACTCCACATCATCGTCATCATCGCCTCCAATACTAGTAAGGAATCTCGAATCTTCTTCTTCTAACCGTTCAAAAACTTTTCAAAGTTTTGAAGCCCTCTCCAAAATAAGATAGGTGGAGTTCCACCTAGTCGGTACATCTAAGCAAATGCCACTTTTGCATGTAATATCCAACTTTACACATTTCCTAAATGTATTCCACCCTTGAGGTGAGGACTTCACATATTTCACAACACCTCTCACATTTGCAGTAGACTCATAAAATTCTTTCAACCCCTTACAGATGATTAAGTTTAAGATGTGGGCACAATATCGAACATGCAATAATTTATGTTCCAAAACAGTGTCCCTCTTATACTTCATTTTTTTTTTCAAATAAGAAATTGCTCCATTATTAGAACTTGCATTATCAAGTGTGATTGGAAGATATTTTGGTCACTTCCAATCATGCAAACACATCTCTATGGCCCTACCAAATGTATCACCCTTGCGATTCTCAACCAAACAAAAAGAAAGAATCATCTTGTGTAGATTCCAATTGTCATCAATAAAGTGTGCAGTGAGACACATATAGTTAAGGTTTTGTGCAGATATCCATGTATTCGTAGTGAGGAAAATTCATTGCCCTTAAAGAGCGATTCTCAACTTATTTTTTCCCCTCATATACACACTAAAGCAATCCTTCACAACCTTAATATGAGATGGAATAATTATCCACTTAGGGCAAAAAATAAGCATAAACTTCTTGAAACCCTCAATTTCAATGAACCTAAAGGGCAACTCATCAAGAATAATCATCTCTGTTAAGGCTTGTCTGCAAGCTTCAATAGTAAATGCTATGGGCACAAGTTCCCTATTACCACTTCCTCCACCTGCCTTCCAATCTAGAGTAGTTTGGGACTTCTCCGTATTATTAAACGGATATTTCTTACATTGTTTCTCAATGTGATACTTCATGGACTTTGTACCGTTGGTCTTCATATCACGTGCATATGAAACACCTAGTTATTACATGTAACCCTAGGTTTACTTGGGTCATCTTTTGGTATTCTTGTAAAGTAATCACAAACCATTGACCTAGGTCTACCACTAACACTCGGTTTACTAGTACTACTTATATTAGGTGGGAGTAGAGGAATGCCTTGCCCTTGTGTAGGCTATGTTGACTCTATATCATCTGTAGTAGAGTCTTGATTAAGAATCGTTTCTGGAATAAGGTCCATCTACAAAATCATCAATAATAATGATCATTTACGTGATGCCAGGTTGCTAATTATATAAGCATTGAAAAAAACCAAAGCTCTGCATGCTGCAATCATCAAGAATGTCCTTAAAGACAGATTAGAAAAAGAAAAATTACTGAGAAATATGCTCCAATTTCCACCCTGTAAAATGAGTACTAAAAGGAATAACTGGCATTATCTTATTAATTTTTATATACATATGTAAATATGAGAACATTAATCCATATATAGTATGAGTAGCTAGCTAGCAATATTCATAGCTTGACTATCTACTGCAATATGCATAGCTAGACAGGCAAAAGCACCAGCAGACAAGGTTGTATTATATTGCTATTAATATCTAAAAACAGGCATGTGCATCTATCTTTCTTTAAATGTGTCTTAAGGATCAAAAGGGGGGTGACCAATAGTACTGCATCGTTAATGTGGTTGGATGAGACATTAGGGCCACAAAATATTAGACTCATGATCAGGAAAAGGTAAATAAAATGAAAAAACAAATTACAGAGAGAGGAGTGTTTCCAATAGAGAAATAAGAACTACCATATATATATATATATATATATTTATTTATAAGTAGGAACTACCATATATATATATATCTTCAAAATTTCATATGTACATAGTACTGCATCAATTTTGGCTCTAAGTCAACCAATGTATCTAATCAGCACTTGCATGTGCAATGATTCTATCCTCGACAATTTGACACCATTTAGTCACACACACACACACACACATAATTAACTTCTGTTATAGATCAAAGCAAGTAGCTGCCTTTATGCACAGATTATAAAGGAATTCCAATATTCCTCATGATCACAGCTTGCATATATGAGATAGGCCATCAACATATAAATGAGGCATGAAGTACTCATATCATTAAAATTAATAAATCCTAATTCTCAAATGCAAAAATTGTCAAACTCTCGAGAATCCTAGGGTTTTAAACATTAATAAATTATAAATGGCATGGAAAAAGAATTTGATGGAAGCTTAAATAAATAAACATTAGAGATTTACCTTCAAATTGATGTGAGGAAGTTAGGAACTGATGCAGTGGCTGGAGAGGGCAGGGGCCTTCAGAGTCGACAGAGGGGCTAGTTTGTGGGAGGGGATGTGACGGAGGGTTTGGAGAGGGGAGGGGCTGTGATGAGGGGCTAGGGTTTGGAGGGGATGTAACGGAGGGGTTGGAGACATAGCACTGTTGAAACGACGCCATTTCAACATACAGTAATTTTTAAAAAATAAATGGGTTGCATGAAATGATGCAGTTTTAAATTTTCTTCCCACTAGACCTAAAGGTCTAAAGGTCCAATTTTACACTAAAATGCACCATTTTCTCTAATCATATGTGATTTTCAATTGTAAGATATAGTTGGCACATAAATTAATAAAACATTATTTAAGTTAGTAAAAGTAAAATTAAATAAACTATTTAATGTGGATTATTTAATTAAATCATTAAAAAATAACTAATTAAAATTATATTGATGATGCTAATTGCTAATTTGTTAGTATGTTACTAACTTAGAGTATGTATATATTATGATAGTTAATGCAGAATAAGCTATATTAACATTTTTTACATTTTGTATATGAAGCATAAATAATTGAATTATCTATAGGTCCATACATGCTTTATATTTACTTCCAACTTAGGTATTAAAAAAAAAACAATTATTTAATAACTTTAGTTACATCATAGATGTAGAAGTTAATAATTAGTTAATGGTGCATTTGTGATGACCCGCTTTTGCATGTTTTTTTTGTTGAAGGGTTGTTTTTAATTTAATTAATATAATAGTTCTTTTATTTTAAATTATTGTATTTTAAATGGTTTTTAATTTATTTGATGTTGTGTTTAATTTATTTTAGTTGTTTTACAGTTTTTAAAATCATTTTCGGTGGATCAGTTTTTGGTTTCCAGAGTGATGATTGGACCTCATTTCTTCTCCTTTCCATTTCTGTCGCCGCCCGTTGACCAGCCCAGATCGCCACCGTCCGGCCGCTGTGTAGTACACCACCCCCACCAAAATCTTCCCCTTCCACCAGTGATCATCTCCACCAATTTTCAAGGCCATCCGACTAGCCATTAGCCGCCATGCATCGCTGGAAGTCACGGCACCAGCACTTTTTTCCCTCTCTATCGCCGGTTGCTTTCTCAGCCTAGAACCACCGCTCGCCGATGGTGTGGCCTACACCACCCACCCAGTTTTCTTCCCCTTCCACCGGTGAACATCCCCACCAAGTTTCACCTCCATCCGAGCCACCGTTAGCAGCCGCTCCTCCAAGCCACATGGTTTTTGAGCTTTTCCGGCGTCGTCGCTCCACCTCCAGCCACCATCTCTTCACAGCTTCTTCCCCTACCTCTTGCCGTCCTAATCCACCCAATTCCAGCCTCGATCCATTACCGGAGCAGCTCCCACGAGCTCAACTCCGTTCAGTCCCTTTTTGGCCTTCCACCGCCACCCACAACCAAAGCTCACTTCCTTTAGCTTTATAAACATCCCTAGACCATTTCTTATCAATTTCGTACCTAGTTTTGTCCTCTTTTGAAAGTCGGTAATTTATTACCCACGGCCACAGTGTAAAATACACTGTTACGTTGCTTTTCCTCCGCCGTTTGCAACACCGCGAGCTTTCGAAAAATACCGTATAGCGCTGTAAGTATTTTCCAAACTCTACTTTTAGATTTAAATATATTTTGCTCTTACAATATTTATTGGTTGGTTGGTTTGTGCCTTGTGGTTGCATTTTACATGGTGCATGCATGTGCATTTTATTTAAATTGAGAAAATCATGTTTTGTTGGCGTAAATGGAATTTCGGGTGCGTGTGTCTCACCAGCCCAAGCCAGGATGGGTTATTATCTCGGTGGAGCTCCTCTGGTCACTCGGGAGTGGATAATATTGAGTGACATCCCCTGGGTTGTCACAGGGCAACGACCGGATCGCACGATACAGTAACGTTGTCGTGTCGACTCCGTGGTCCCTAGAGTAGCGGGGACTAGAGGATGGCCTGGCCAGGGATGCGCTGGGCGCGAATTCTGGGCATCTCTCATTTAGGTGTTACATGCGTAGATGTTACCTGCAGTGTGGCACAGAGCCAGAGCGTGCGGATGATCCCTAGGGGAGATCATGGTGCATGCATAATTGGATTGGTTTTTATGGTTTTGGTTACGAGCCATTTTTTGGGAAAATGGCGAGGTTTGGTTTGAGGCTTTGTGATCCATTTTCTGGGAAAATGGTGATTTGGGCCATTATCTGGGATAATGGCGAGGCTTGGTTTTAAACGATATATTTTTGGGCCAAATGAGTTTTTGGTGTACGTGGAAAAAATATGGTTTTACAGGACATGTGCATTGGCTTTTCTTTCATGCATATTGTTTGAGTTTTATATGTTTTTATCTAGTGGTGTTTAGATTTTACTTACCTGCGGCACCATTTTTGGTACCGTAGATTTTGGTGCAGAGTTCGAAGAAGAAGAGGAGGCTGAGCTCGAGGATGCGGCTCCGCTGGAGTTCTGAGTTGGAGTTTCTGGTTTGTTTTGGCTTTGAAACGATATTTGTAGTTTGTAATATTTTAACATGTATGTTTTGAACAGCTTTGTATTAAACTAAGAAAAATTCTGGTACTTAGTTATATGACTTTCGTTATCTGTTGCGTGTTTCTTCGTGCACATTTGTTGCTTATACACACACTTGGCACTCGTCGATATGGTGGTGACCCGTGATGTCATCATCCGGACGTCTCGATTTCCCCGTATCCGTGCGTGGGGATTTAGGGGCTTCACAAAATTGGTGATTTGTTAATTAATTGATATCATATATTCATTAATTAAAATTTACAATAATATTTATAATTGATTTATATTTACTTACAACTTAGGTATTTTACAAAAGATTTATCTACTAACTTTAAACATATCATAGATGTAGATGTTAATAATTAGTTAATGGTAAATAATTAAATTGGTTATAGTTAAATATTATGTTACTTAATTGATATCATACATTAGTTAATTACAATTTACAATAATATTTGTAATTGGTTTATATTTACTTACAACTTATGTAGTTTACAAAAAATTTATCTAATAACTTTAATTAGACCATAGATGTAGATGTTAGTAATTAATTAATAGTCAATTAATTATATACATTAGCTAATTAATAGAATATTAATTTTTAATTACATATTTAAAATTTTATATTGTTAATGGTAATAAGTTAGATGAAAATTACATAATTAATTATACAATTATTATATAAAATATATTTAAAAATTAAAAAAATACATTTTCCTATTCGATCGGTCTGGTCCGGTCCGGTCCAGGAAAACTCCACCCTAGGACCAAACTAAAAATAAAAAATTAACAAAACCTTGGACCAAGACCGATTGGTCCAAAGGTCGATTCGGTTGGTTTCTACTGTCTAGACCAACTGTCTTTCACTCCTAACAGCAATGGAAGTCAAAGATGTAGTCTTTTAAATGACCCTTCTTAGTTCTCCTAGCCTTGATTGCTTCCTACCCATTTTATTCAAGAAAATTGGTCAATCATTTGTGATGATGTTTGTTAGTTTGGGCTAAATGTTCTAAAACATGGTGGGTCCTTCAAGATATAAATGACACATTCATGACTCTAATCCCAAAGATCAAGCAACCCAAGAAGGTTACTAATCACAGGCCCATTAGTTTGTGCAATATGATATACAAGATTGTGTCTAAGGTTCTTGTTAATTGGATAAACAAAACTCCTTCCTGAGATCATCTCTCCAAACCAAAGTGATTTTTTGCCAAGACACTTAATCACTGATAACATTTTAGCTGCATATGAAACTCTTCACTCAATGAATTCTAGAATGAATGGCAAGTTTGGTTTAATGGCTCTTAAGCTTGACATGAGTAAAACTTATGATTGGGTGGAATGAGATTTTCTTGAAGAAGTCATGCATAGGCTGGGTTTTGACAAAAAATGGATTTCTCTTATGATGAGCTGCATAAAATCAGTTTCTTTTTCTCTTTTGATTAATGGAGAACCACATGCTTCCTTCATTCCAACTAGGGGTCTTAGGCAAGGGGATCCACTCTAACCATATCTGTTTATCCTCTGTACAGAAGCCTTGACCTCTCTTCTTAATCAAGCAGAGGCTATATGGAGCATCTCAAGTGTGCCTATTGGAAAGAACAACTTATTCATCAACCACTTGTTGTTTGCTGATAATAGCCTTATTTTCTTTAGAGCTAATTCTCTTGAATGGAGTTGTGTCCTTTATTTTGGAGATTTATGAAAAGGCCTTGGGGCAAATGCTCAACAAAGATAAAATCTCAATTTTCTTCAGTAGAAATACTCCATCAGAGGTCCAAAGCGTCATCCTACAGATTGCTAGTGTGAAGTACTATAGTTCTTTTGAGAAGTATTTGGGCCTTCCTTTAGTCATTGGTAGAGCTAAAGATACTGCTTTTCATTCTCTTCTAGATAGAATCGAATTACCAATTGGAAGACTAAAATGTTGTCAGCTACAGGCAAAGAGATTCTCTTAAAGGCTATTCTCCAAGTTATTCCCACTTATACTATGAGATTTTTTCAACTCCCTCATTCAAAAGTACAGAAGTTGAACAAAATGATGAAGAAGTTTTGGTGGGGTTACAATGAGGACCATTCCAAGATTCAATGGGTGAGTTGGGATTACATGGGTCTTTCTAAAGAATTTGGTGGTTTAGGATTTAGGGACTTTAAAAGTTTCAATCTAGCAATGCTCTCGAAACAATGTTGGAGAATCCTAAACCATCAAGATTCACTATCTACAAGGATTTTTAAAGAAAAATATTTCCTCTGTGTGAATTCTTGACTGCAAGTTAGGTCCTAGACCTTCATATGTGTGGAGAAGTATCATGGCGGGTAGAAGTTTGTTAGCAGACGGTTTATATTGGAGAATTGGAAATGGCAACAGTGTGAGAATTTGGAAAGATAAGTGGCTACCAACTCCTTTCAACCATAGCATTCAATTTTCAGTCTCAGATCTGGGAGAGGATGCAAAGGTGGCAGATCTAATAGACCTTGACTTAAGATGTTGTGATGAAAAACTATTAAATCAAACCTTCATGTCTCAGGAAGTTAAATCAAATTCTCAAAATTCCTATCAGTTCAATAGGAAGAGAAGATAAGCTAGTATGGTCCTATTCCAAGGATGGCCAGTTTACTGTTAAGAGTGCTTACTATCTTCAATAGAGAACTGGCTACTAGATTCAGTGTAAGTACTCTCCAGGGAGAAGCAACAATGGTTTCTGGAAGTCCATTTGGAACTTGAAGGTCCCCAACTCTGTTAAAATGTATATTTGGAAAGTTTGTAGAGATGACAAAGCGGTCCCTCTTGCCAAACACAAGGGTCAACAAGGCGAGCCCAGTCATACATACCACTTGGCCTCTCTTGCCAAGCGCGAGGTTCAACAAGGCTAGCCTGGTCATACATATCACTTGACCTCCATCAGAGTATTTGGGCGAGGGTCATCAAGGCGAGCCCGTTTATACATACCATGCAACCTTCATTTGAGTATTTGGGTAAGCACGGTCATACACACCGCTCGGCCCCTCTTGCCAAGCGTGAGGGTCAACGAGGTGAGCCTAGTCATACATACTGCTTGACCTCCATTAGTGTATTTGGGCAAGTTCGGTCATACATACCGTTCGACCCCCTTTTGTTAAGCGCGAGGGTCAACTAGGAAAGCTAGGCTTATGCATCACTCGACCTCCATCAGAGTATTGAGGCGAGCCCGGTCATACATACCGCTTAGCCCCCTCTCACCAAGCATCAGGTCCAACGAGGCGAGCCAGGCTTATGCACCGCTTGACCTCTGTCAGATTATTCAGGCGCCTCACATGCCTTTGACACCCTCTCACCGAGGGCAAGGGTCAACGAAGAGAGCCTGGCTTACGTACTGCTCGACCTCTGCCAAAGATTTTGTGCAAGCCCATCCTTCACTTGCAGCTCAACCTTCTCTGAAGACTTGGAGTTCAGCCTAAACATGCTACTTAACCACCTCTGAACAAGTCAACAGGTGGGAAAGGTCAGTGACTATCTGACCCCCTGGTGCCTAAATAGGCGGGCAGGTCACTTGACTGCCTGACCATCCTTTGAGCACACGTTACACTGTTGAGCCTATCTCCCGCATAGCCGAGCTTTGCGCTCGCTCATTATGCATTTGAACCCTATCTCCCACATAGCCGAGGTGCTTGCTCGCACGTTACGCAGTCGAGCCCTATTTCCCACATAGCCGAGCTTTATGCTCACACGTGGGAGATAGGGCTCTATGGTCGAGCATAGAGCTCTATGGTCGAGCCTATCTCCCCCTAGTTGAGCTCCACACTTTCACCCTATTTGAGAAAGGGATTGTCAGACCTCCTAGGAGCCCGATAGGCGGGTAGGCCGCTTGACTAGTTGATCATCATTCACGTTCATGTTACACCATTGTGCCCATCTCTTGCATAGCTGAGCTTCACGCTCACACTTTACGCAGTTGCACCTATCTCCCATTTATCTCACCAAGACAAGCTACGTGCTTGCAGTTCATGCGGTCGACCCCATGTCCTGCTAATCCCAGCTCAGAAACCTTTACTGCTTAGTGAGGGGAACAGATGAATAAGTACCAGCTTCCATAATTTATTTCTTTACATACTGGGATAGATCAGCTCAGATACATATTCTACTTTTAAAGATTCTCAAGGTAAGCTTTTGAGTAAAATTGCCCTTAATAATCGTGGGTATCTGTTGGGGGGATCTTTGTCATAAGGCCCAAAGAGGCTCTCAAGGCTAGCCCATCAAAGGGCCTTCACTAGAGGACAAAAGAGGGGAAAATGTATGAGATAGAAAAAGGAGGGGAGGTAAGGTGTGATATCAGGGGCCATAAGGAAAAGAGGGGAGAGGACATAAAGGAGGGTGACGTGACATAAAGGAAGGCAAGGGAAGGGATAAAAGGGAAGTGATAGATGACTTTTGGCCCTTTGTGTGACACCCCGTTTTTACGTGTATTTTCATTGAAGGAATATTTTAATTTAATTAATATAATAGTTCTTTTATTTTAAATTATCGGATTTTAATTGGATTTTAATTGCTGTTGAATTTAAATTGCTGTTTAATTTCTTTTAGCTTGTCTTTGGATTTAAAATTAAATAGTTTCTTTTTACTAGTTATTTATTATATTTTAGCTTTACGTTGTGTTTAAAATATTTTCTTAGTTTTATTGCTTTTAAACTTATTTTTGTTGGATTAGTTGTTGGACTCCAGAGGTGAGGATTGGACCTCATTTCTTTTCCTTTCTTTTTCTTTTTCCCTTTTTCCTTTTCTTTTTCTTCTTTTCTTTCTTTTCTTTCCTTTTCTTCTTCTTTTTCTTCCCGTTTTCCCTCTCTGCGTGCGCAGCAGCAGCTCTCCTTTCCATTTCATCGCCGCCCTTTTGACCGCCCGGTGTGCCGCCGTCCGGCGGCTGTGTTGTGCACCACCCCCACCATTCTCTTCCCCTCCCACCAGAGATCATCTCCACCAATTTTCAGAGCCATCGGACCAGCCGTTAGCCCCCACGAGCCCCTGGAAGTCACTGCACCTGCTCTGTTTTTCCCCCTATCGCCGGTTGCTTTCACAGCCCAGAACCGCTGCTCGCCGGCGGTGTGGCCTACACCACCCACCCAGTTTTCTTGCCCTCTCACCGGTGAACATCCCCACCAAGTTTCACCTCCATCCGCGCCACCGTTAGCCACCACGAGCTCCTGCAAGCCATACGATTTTTCACCGATTCTGGCACCGTCGCACCACCTCCGGCCACCATCTCTTCACAGCTTCTTCCCCTACCTCTTGCCGACCTAAACCACCCATTTCCGGCCTTGATTCGTTGCCGCAGCAGCTCCCACAAGCTCAACTCTGTTAAGCCCCTTTTTGGCCTTCGACCGCCATTTCCACCACCACCCACGGTCAAAACTCGTTTCCCTTAGCTTCATAAATATCTCAAGGCCATTCCCTATCAATTCCGAGCCTTGGTTTGTCCCCTTTCAAAAATGGGTAATTTATTACCCACGGCCACAGTGTAAATTACACTGTTATGTTGCTTTTCTTCCGTCGTTTCCAACGCCGTGAGCTTTCGAAAAATACCATATAGCGCTGTAAGTATTTTCTAAACTCTATTTTTAGATTTAAATATATTTTTCTCTTACAATAAATATTTATCTGTTGGTTGGCTGATTTCGGACTGAGTCCGAGGAGTTCGGGGGTCGGCTGGATGATGACGGAGTTGCTTGGATTGTTATTTTGTGCATTGTGGTTGCTTTTACATAGTGCATGCACGTGCATTTTATTTATTTGAGAAAATCATGTTTTGTTGGCGTAAATGGTTTTCGGGTGTGTGAGTCTCACGAGCCCAAGCCGGGATGGGTTATTATCTCGGTGGAGCTCCTCTGGTCATTCGGAAGTGGATAATACTGAGTGACATCCTCTGGGTTGTCGCAGGGCGACGACCGGATCACACGATACAGTAACGCTGTCGTGTCGACTCCATGGTCCCTAGAGTGGCGGGGACTAGAGGATGGCCTGGCTAGGGACGCGCTGGGCGCGAGTCTGGGCATCGCTTGTTTAGCTGTCACACGCGTAGTCGTTACCTGCAGTGTGGCACAGAGCCAGGGTGTGTGAATGATCCCTAGGGGAGATCATGGTGCATGCATAATTGGATCGTTTTTATGGTTTTCATATGTGGGCCATTTTCTGGGAAAATGGCGAGTTTTGGTTTCGAGGCTTTTGATCCATTTTCTGGGAAAATGGTGGTTTGGGCCATTATCTGGGATAACGGCGAGGATGTGTTGAGGCTTTTGATCCATTTTCTGGGAAAATGGTGGTAGCAGTTTTGGGCCATTATTTAGGATAATGGCGAGGAATGGTTTTACTGGTTATGTTTTTGGGCCAAATGGGTTTTTGGCGTGCGTGGAAAAATTATGATTTTATGACATATGTGCATTGCATTCTTTCATGCATATTGTTGAGTTTAATATGTTTTTATCTAGTGGTATTTGGATTTTACTTACCTGCGGCACCATTTTTGATACCGTAGATTTTGGTGCAGAGATCGAGGATAAGGAGGAGGAGGCTGAGCCCGAGGATGCGGCTCCGCCGGGGTGTTGAAGTTAAAGTTAAAGTTTTGTTATTTGGTTTAAAACTATATTTGTGTTTTGTAATGTTTTATTATGTATGTTTTGAACAGTTTTGTATTGCATTAAGAAAAATTCTGATACTTAGTTATTGACTTTGCTTTTTGCTGCATATTTCTCGTGCACATTCGTCGATTTTACACACACTTGGCACGTCGATAGGGTGGTGACCCGTGATGTCATCATCCGGATGTCTCGATTTCCTCGTGTCCGTGCGTGGGGATTTTGGGGGCGTCACACTTCTTGGGAAGGTTTCTTCAACCTCCAGACACGGGTTCTATATATGGAGTTGAGACCGAAAAGAGAGATCTATAAAATCTATTATATATTAAGGATGAGAGACCCTGAGATATTGTAAATCAATCTTATTATAGTGGATTCTCTCCTCCCAAGCTTCTGTGGACGTAAGCCAAGTGCCAAACCATATAAATCTGGGTGTCTATCCCTTTCTATTTTCCTACATATATATATTGTTCGTCGCCATGGGCATACAAATGGACTTCATATAGTTGCACCGGATCAGCCAAGGGCCCACACAGCCTCAACCTAGGTCCAACATATCGGGGTCCACACAACATCGATCTAGGCGCAACGCCACCTCAGCATGCTAGGGAGGGATCCTTCTCCCCTTCTAGACCGTTGACAAATAATTCACCATGCAATAGATTTTTCTGTTCAATTAAATGGTTTCAGTCACTAAATGAAAAACAAAAGACAAAAATAGCAAAGCTATAATAGCCTGCTTGAGATTTAATGGAGGAGTTTCTATATACTTTAGGAATCTCGTGAAAACTCCATAAGTTTTCACGGATCAACCTATCGCATAGGTTTTAGACCGTCAGCCCAGTCAGTGTTAGTACTCATTATGGTGCCAAAATAGCGATTTTTTTTGTTTGAGGTACCTAGAAGTGTCAGAATGAGATAAGGTCTATGCCATTAGTTTTTTTTTTTTGTGAATATTTAGGATTTTACTGTCCAATAAACTCATTTTCATTTTTTGGACAAAATGTCCATTCGAAAATGCATTTTGATTATTTCGAAGCATTTTAGAGTTGAATTTTAACAAAAAAAAATTGCACTATTAGGTTAGTGTGATTATTTAAGATTTTTCAGTGTAAATTTTATTTTTCACTTTTCTGGAGTGAATAGTAATCACGATAGTAACACCAAGTGCTATGTTTTTAAAATCACAGTGTAGATTATCCAAATTAGGTTAGAAAAATTTTATTTAGATACTTGAAAAAATCTTAGCCACACTTTGTGAGTAGCATTGAACATTTGGTTCCAAGAGGAATCGTGATATAGGAATGTGAAATAAATCAAATTATAAGATCATGTCACCTAAGCAAAGCTCTATTTCATCTAGGGGTGGTACTAGCATCCTACGAGGTGGGGTAGCCCCTTCTCTACCCCCTGCCCCCTCATGGGAGGGGGATGGGGTTCCCCTCCCCCCCCCTCCCCATAATTTGCCCTCGGTCTGCGGGGGAGAGGATACCCCATCCGTCCCCCTAACCCCGGCTCCCTAATGGACCATCAGCCCAAAACATGTTTTTGGTTCCAAAATGGCTTAGAAACAGTTGAAATCCTAAAATAACCAAAAATTAAAAAAAAAATTACAACATTAAAATAATATACTACCAAGTTACAACCAACTACAGAAGTACTAAGTAATATATTAATAATAATAACTAAACTATTACAATAATACAAATTAAGAGAAAATAAGGGCATTGTATCAAAATTATAAACAAGTGAATCACTGAACACAACTAAGTGAGCTATTTGACATTTGGGGTGGGCGGCCATGGGTGGAAAAGAGTCAAGATATGTAATTAGTGCTGCCTATTGTGAGTGAGACTGTGAGATCATAAATCTAAAACATTAACAATTTAATATGAAAATAAATTAGAATTATAAACAAGATACAAAAATTAAAATTACAAACATATATTAGAAATGAAAAAAAATTACAAACTAAAATCTGACTAACCAAGATGAGATAGGGATCAAGATGAGAATAGATCATTTGAATTTTGGTCATTGGGCTTTGGATTAAGATTGAGCTGCTCATATGACAGTAAGATTATAAAAGTTAGAAAAAATACAAGAAAAACAATTAGATACCAAATATTATATAAATATAAAAAATAATTAAGGAAAAATACAAATTGTACTAACATATGGCAACTGGCAATGGTGAGTCCAATACAATGAAGTCAATGTGCAGCGGAGGTAAACATGTTCTCATGTATTGCTACAATAATTAAATTTGAAATTAAAACCGATAAAATGAATATAAATAAATTAAAATAATAAAATGAAATCAACGACTACCAAATCTAGGTTGATCACCACCCTCCTCCTCCTCAATCTCCTAACATTTGGAACATGAATTTCCATCCCATTGATCGAATTCTGTGTGAAAATCAATGTCTATACAGTAGTAGTAGATTCTGCAATGAATCCAATATGCGCCCACTGGTGCTAAAGGTCAACTTTGAAATAATGGTGCTAATAGGGATCGCCAAAATACTACGGCCTATCTCTCTAAGGATGAGATATTTCATGGCATTGGTCTTCCACCATGCTAATATATCAAAGTCTCATGTATATGGGAAAAGTTCCCCTAACAAATACTTGTCTACCTTTGACTTTGCCTCTGTAGATTGATAGACTAGTAGGGGGTTTTGTGAGAGGCTCTCACCTCACGCCAATCTACGTTTTTTCCCCGCCTTAGCTTCGGAAGGAGGTGTTGGGTGGTGTTGGGGGGGGGGGGGGAGGTGTAGATTCATTATGATGCAGGGGGGATCCGAGACAGATGATGTTGAGCTGTCAGATTGCACCTTGATGGCACTAAGATACCATGAGTTGGCAGATCAGCACAAAGGCGGGAATTGATTGTGATATGTTCCTCATTGGAGCCGTTTTGAGTGCGTTTCAGTCTTTTGGCCATAACTTTGGCTACGGGTGTTGGAATCACACATAAAACCCCAATTTGGCTCCATGTGCCTTTTTTTCGACCTCAAATTCTGCTGTTTTCTCCTCCGAATCACTAGTTTTAGTTATTTTTTACTATTTATGGTAATATTTCACTTGTCAATTAGGAAGTCATTTTAAATCTGATTTGGGATGGATTTTTTGCAGATTGCTTATTTTATTTCAAATTTCAATTTAGAGTGAATTATGAGATTTTGCTATTTTTGGCAAAATTCGGATAAACACGATTTTTGGCTATAACAGTCCAGGTTGTGGACTGATTTTCTTTATTGTTTGATTTTATAATATTCTGTTAAACCCTAGAGACTTTTCTCTCTGGTTTTGGCCAATTTTTCTCCTGTGAATCATCTGTTGGAACTAGTCTGCAGGATAATCGCTATTCTGTCCGGTGTCACATTACCACCATTGATCACGGTAAACTCATTGAACAATTTACCAAGAGTTTCTCTAACCATTGTCCCAATAAGTTCAGCCCATGCATTCCTGTGCGCAAGTCCCAAATCATATATTATGCCATCAATCTTGATCTAAGGGTCAAGAGCAACAACCACATATAACAAAAGATTTAGCCTACTGAAATCTCACCAATATATGTCATATTTAACTATCATCATCAATGCCATCTCCCACATCCTAATATGGTCACTCTTATAATTTCATCTAATTCTTCTTTCACCTTACATATTTGCTAACAAAAATAATTGGGTGTAGGTTATAAAGAACCAGATAGCCTCAATGTGACTTCATAGAAAGCCTAAAAAAAAACTACAAAAGTAGCAAAACCTCCTAATCATCATTAATAAGCTTTCCTAATATCTCGTGCTCATCAAAAGTTTTGACATATTGAATGTCTTCATCACCTAGTAATTCAAAGGCCGCCTTATATTTTTAGGCTGCCTCCAACATCAATAAGGTTGAGTTTCATCTTATTAGTACAAAGGCCATTTTTGAATGTTAAGCCCTTATTCCTCACTACAGCCTTGAATTTCTCCAATCTAGTAGGAGAATATCTCACAAATCTCACAACCATTCTAACTCGCGCAATCAAGTCATCAACATCTTTCAAACCATTAGTGACAATTAAATTTAGAATATGTGTAGCACATCTAACATGCAAACAGTCACCAACCAAGATTGCCTCTCTAAGATAGGTCTTAAGATATCCCAAGACGACATCGTTAGATGAGGTATTATCAACCGTAACTGTCAAAACCCTTGCCAACCCCTACTCCTTTATTGTGGCCTCCAAGGCCTTCCCAACTATCTCACCCTTGTGATCGAAAATTTTATAAAACTTTTCAATTTTTTTTTTGTGTTGTGTCCAATCACAATTAATGAAATGCACAGTCAAAGACATGTAATTATAAATTTGGATGAATGTCCAAGTATCGGTAGTGAGGCAAACTACTTGACCAGCCAATTGGCCCTTTAACAAATCTCTCTCTTTCTTGTAATGTTTTCTAATATTATTTGCCATTGTATGGTGAGAAGGAAGATTAAATCTATGTTCCAAGTAATTAGAATATTCTTAGAACCCTCTCCCCTCCACAAATGGAAAATGTAGCTCGTTCATGATCACCGTATGAGTTAACTTTTTTCTACACTCATTGGGATCATACTTAGAATACTCCTTCAATGTTGAACCTTACTCCCATCCACCATTTTAGTCCAATCTTTAGTCTAGATTGACTTTTCTCTCGTAAGGATTTTAATATTAGACTATTATTGCATTGTGCTTCTAAGTGGACCTCTAATGGTAATGTACCATGTTTTCTATAGTAACATCCATAGAGTTTACGACAGTGAGTACACTTTGCTTGTGGGCTACTGGGGTCATCACCTTCTAAATTGGTAAAGTGAGACCAAACGATGGAAATATATTTCTTGCTTTGAGTGGACTTGGGGGAAGGGCAAGGTTCCGTCTCCGTAGGTTTAGGTGTTAGGGTAGGGGTATGAGAACTATCACTAAAATCTAATGGAGTAAACATTCTTCAAAATGGTTAAAAATTTGAAATGAAAACATGCCACTGACATCAACACCACATATTCACAACAACACCAAGGATTCACATAAAAACCACAGATTCATAGCCAATAACATCAAGTGTATATTCAACAATTTTTAGCAATTAATATAAAATACAATTTACTAATCAATTTAGATTTTAAGGTTTCAGATTGAAACCTTAAATTAATTAATTTAGAGTTTCCCTAAATTAATTCATGGTTTCGGATTGGAACTCTAAATTAATTTATTTTGTCATGTACAAAATGACGTCGTTTTATGACTGGGGTTTTTTCAACTGCCCACTACATTTGGTGGCATGGATCGAGTGGGCTATTAGGGTGTGAGGCTCTGCTGCCTACCCCTAATTCCATTCAAGAACCCATTTATGCCAACCAAAGAGGGTTACCCTAGTGAAACCCTAAAATTTTGGAATCTAATTTAGAACCTAAACAGTTTCCCCAAACTCCAAACGCGATTCCAAACCCTAAATGGATCTGATTTGTAGCATTGTGTTTAATCACTTGATTAAGTCACTTCCAAATGCTAATAATCTCTCAAATTTATGTTATGACATCATTATTCAATCTTTTAAACTTTTAAAATTTTTTTGGCCAAGAAAAATTAGATTTGGGCTTGATACCATCTCAAACTCTAACCAAACCCTTTTTAAACCCCAAATTGAAATTCATACAGTTAAGGCCCATTAAAGCTTCGTTTGGATATTGAGCTCAGTTGAGTTCAAAATTCTTATCCTAAATTTCATCTTTTGATGTTTGAAGTGTAGGTCTTGGGGCAAGAACCTTATACTTAGCAGAGAAATTACTAAAGCTATCATTTGATGGGAATATGGGATTATTTCGGCAAGGCTTGCATTATTTGTTCCTCCTAAATAATTAATGAAATCCATAATAAGGCTTTCATTTTCCATAGAATTCCAATTATCTTATTCATCTGTGTACAATTCTTCCAATCGAGATAAATGAGATAGGACACCAGGTGTAGTTTTTTTAAGATGACATCCCGACAAATCTAGCAACTTCAGCTGACTAAGATTTCCAAATTCCCTGAGAACCTATTTAATGTTATTAGATCCACAAAAGCTAAGCATTTCTAGGTTTCCAAGCGCTCCTATTGCCCACACCATTTCCCAAGGGACAACTCTCCAATCTCATCATTCTAAGGTTCTTAAGGACCAGGATGAATATTGATTTCAAATAAAGACTTTCCAAAGACAACAATTTTAGTTCATTCATTCCATCAAACTGATTATTAGGTGATAATTTGCAAAATGGGACATATTATGATAGTCGCAAAAGCTGAAGTCTAGTACAGCTCAATCCTTTTGTATATTCCTTTCTTTCTCTATGCATGAGAGAAATTGTGGCAATGTTGTCTTAAGTATCCTTATGTGGTGATTCTTCAATTCCAACATAATCCCTTCTTACTATAAAACCATGTTTAGCTCTGGTTTCAGACTATGCAACCAGGCCAAGTTTTATCCGGCCCAAAAATAACCTTGGTCAGTAATCGTTCTCCAAAATTTGGGTATGTCTGGGCTGGGTATTGGCTTTAAAACCCAGAACCCATTTTTTTTAAATGAAACCCAGTGTCAAAATGGCACCATTTTGATAGACCAAAACGATGTCATTTTGTCACTAGGGTGAAAATCTCCCTCGTCTCCCTATTCCTCTCCACCCATCTCTCTCTCTCTCTCTCTCTCTCTCTCTCTCTCTCTCTCTCTCTCTCTCTCTCTCTCTCTCTCTCTCTCTCTCTCTCTCTCTGTGTGTGTGGAGATTTTAGAAACTCTAGCCTCCCTCCTCATTGTCCTCGTTATCCTTGTGACCCCATTCCTCGTCATTGCCAACTTGCCGTAATCCTCGTCGGCCCTATTTTCCGTCATCCCCATCATCCTCAGAAACACTACAAATCAAGATTAGTTTTTGATGATGTCTTCTTCTATTTTGGTTCTTTAGTTTATGGTGCGATTTGTTGGTTTGGACCAGATGATGATGATTTGGTTTTGAAGCCTGGTTCTCAAGTAATTTAGATTTGTCTTTTTCTCTATTGTTTGTTCAGATGGGTACTAGATTTTTAGATGGTTTGAATCCCAAAAACTTGGGTTTTCGATCCATCACTCACTGTGCATGCTTGAGTTGAAGTACTCATTTTGGCAAAAATTTGTTTTGGGTTTCTAGAATGTGACTTGATAGAAAATGCGAAATTGATTTTTTGTGCCTAAGGTTTGATTTTGAGAGAGAGAGAGGTACACAAATAGGGTGATTGCCAAATGCCAAGGATAAGAAAGGACTCTATTTTGTTGCAAGTGACAAACAATACTATGATTCTTCTATACTGGATTTCAAGATTGTGGTTTGAATTGTCAGGAAGGTGACAATAAGTGTTGCAAATATTATTTTAAATTCAATAAATACTATCTAAGACAAGATAATATTTTACCAACCGAGTTTTCTTTTATGTTTAGAAGATGATCATAAACAAATTCTTCTTCTTCTTTTTCCAGCACTATTAGCATTATGAATGTTTATAGAGTATCTCTCTCTCTCTCTCTCTCTCTCTCTCTCTCTCTCTCTCTCTCTCTCTCTCTCTCTCTCATTAGTAAGAAAAAAGTAAGTGTAGGGTCATGGTGGCCCAAGGTTTTCATGCATCCATTCAACTAATACAAGATGGAATAAAGAGGTGTGAGAATGTTTCCCATAGATGAGTTAGTGGCGATATATATTCACCAGATTGTGCATGCCATCTACTGTGTGAACATTCATTATAAACATGTACTTTGGCTATTATGGAACATCTTTCATCTTTATTGTCTTTTTGAAATTTTCTCCCGAACTCTTAGTAGAGCATGCGTTAACTAATTAGTAGTTGTTATGTAGAAAGGCTCAACCGACTATTTACATGTTAGTGAATTGACTCTTTGTTAGTATTGGATAGTCTAATACAAAGAGTAATAGATACAACATTAAATGTTCGTCTGAGTCCATGCTGCTAAAAAATCCTATATGCAAGAAAACAGAGTTTGGCACAACTCATAGCAAATGTAGAAGTTCGATTTACTGGAAAACTTTGCACTCAACTACTGGTTCTTTTTTAGTGCAGAAACCTTTATCACTTTTTATCATAGTATTATGTGGAATGACATAGTTAGGCACATCTATACCCCCCCCAAAAAAAAGAAGAAGAAAAAAGAACATTTATCATGATTTAATTTGCCATAATATATGGTGGTGGTCAATTTGTCATGCTTATGTTTTAATTTCCTGCTTTTCTTTAGTTTTGTTGTAACTTTAATAGATGAAAGAAGATTTTATGAGTTGTAATGCCGATACGACCCAAAGGGTTGGTGACTTCTCTTCTATTCTTGTGGATGTAGAGGAGCTTGGGAGTCTTCCAACTCCATTCACACATACACAACACCCTACCTGTTCCATCCTCTCGCCAAAGAAATCTAAAAAAACACCTAGCAACCAATCTATGGCATGTGAACACTTTACTAATGTGCAACCTATTGACCACAATAACCCAAAAGCTCAGTGCAATTATTGCACTAAGATGTACAGTTGCCATTACAAGAATGACACTTCATCTATGATACACCATCTTTAGAATGCAAGTAAAACTTCACCTAGAGTTAAAGGAGCTGGAAAAAGTAAATCCTCTAGTATTAAGAGGAATATAAAAGAAAGAACGTGTAGCCCACAAGGTCTAGTAAAGTATTATGCAGAAAACCTTAGGGTGTCAACCTGTAACAACCCGCTCCTTCTTTCTCTCATAGTTACGAGCCTTGTTCTACCTGCCGAACCTTAATGGCGTGTTTTTAAATATACCAAGCAGATTTTTGAAGCAAGCCTAATATTTTAAAGCTTATGAATATTTTAAATGTCTTGAAAGTATTTATATGTGATATTTTCAATGTTATTGGACTAAGCTAATTTTAAATAACACAATTATAATATTTTTGAAGAGCTCCAAAAATATATTAATATTATAATTGTGAAAAATTATTTAATTTAAATGATTTTAGTCATCTAAAAATATTACGAGATTTAAATTTATGTTAAAAACTCTAAATTAATTTAAATGGTTTTATTCTCTTCAAGTAATTAAAAAGATTTCATCATTTTATTAATGATGAAAGAATATTATTTTATGAACTTTGGTTTATAAAATAATATTCTATCTTAATTCATCCCAATGTTTTAAATTAAATAAATACTTACGTATTTTCAAATTAGTATTTAAATCCTCACCATTAGATCATTTTGAAGATTCTAAGACGAAGGGTTTGGATTAAATACCCAAGCCCTACACTTTCCCCCCACTTTTCCTTTCCGCTCTCTCTCTCTCTCTCTCTCTCTCTCTCTCTCTTAGCCCGACGGTAGCAGCTTTCTCCCCCCACCATGGCCTTTCTTCTCCAACCCAAAGTCACCATGCACTGCCCAACCCACCACCACCTTCCTCTCACTCCGACAAGTCCCTCCTCCCACCGGTGAGCTCCACGCAGCTCTTTCTCTCCTCTGGCAGTAACCCAATCAAAATGGGTTTCAAACCCATTTCTCTCACCTTGCGCCATCGTACGCGGCTACCCACGCTACCACTAACCGCCACCTCACATTGGCCACCTCCGACACCAACCCCAGCCATGGGAACCACCCAGATTAGCTCTTCCTCTCTTCAAATGGGTTTACCACCCATATGCCATAGTCGTCGTTGCCCATGCCACTGCACCTCACCAATGGCCTTCTCCCATCAACGGCAACCAAACCCCACCGAACCCAGCTCCTCTTTCCGTCCTTTTCGCGCACACAATCACAACCCAGAAATGGGTTTCACAACCCACAATCGCCCATGCCGTCGCAGCCCCACCACTCTGATGGCGTCACAAGCACCCACTGGCCACCCTCTTCCACCACTCCGATGGCATCACAAGCACTCTGATTTGGCCTTCCCTTCACACAGCTCCTCTGTATTCTAATTGAATCCAATATTCACGGCTAGATGTTGTCATGCTTCGCCTCTCACTACCATTTCAAGACCACCATGAGCATCCCCCATCCTTCCAAATCTAGCAATTCACATGCCCAAATAGCCCCCAACCACCGTGAACAGCCACTGTACGTGGCTAACCACAACCGTATGCTGTGTTAGTCGCCACCCATGAACTTCCTCCATGTCGGCCACACTCACAAAACCTAGATGTAGTAACCGAAGTCCTAGATCTCTCCACCAGTATATTCCCATTCCAAGGTCACGACAGTGACTGCTACCGCCGCAGCTAATGGCTTCCGACTCCACTGGCTGTACTAAACAGCGAGCAATGCACAGGTTAATCCCGACGATGGTATAACCCTCTCTCCCTTGTTATTTATGTTAGATGTTGGTTATTATGGAGTTCGCTGTGTAGTGAAGTGTTAGGCGTAGTTGTGGACTGTGCTGTGAATTGTGGTGTGAAGTATGTGCTATAGTAGTGATATACTGTGGCGTAGTGTAAAGGGAGTACACATGGTGTGTACTCCATGTTGTTTCGTGATGCACTGGGTGGCGTGTCATGAAGGTTAGGATGATGTAGTTGAGGAGAGTAGAGCATATTGTGTAGTGTCAGGAACTATGGAACAGTGTCCCGAAATAGTTGTGATGTGGCCCTATCATAGTGACGGGAATCACGATGTAGCTTGGGAGTAGTCTCAAGCTACATGACAAGTGTTTGAATAGAAAGTGGTATCGGAGTATGGAGATTGTTTATACAAGATAGTGTTCAACGGACTATAAATTGATCTTAGGTGATAAAGGGCAAAGTACATATGCATTTGGTGAGACATGTGTACCAGACGGATTTACTATATATAATGGGTAATCTATCCTAAGCATGATTACATGATGTTTAAGTCTTAGAGTTGGCTTGAAGTCATGTGGCATGTATGGATAGGAATGAGGATTGAGTACGGGTTAGGATGCATGAGGTAGTAATAGGTATGTTGTCTAGGATCGGGATGCATGACTTTAGTTGGTCTAAGTCATGCATCGAAATGTAGTTAATAGGAGAGTAAGATGAAAGTTATAGTGTCTTAACCTTAAGATGAATCATGAAGGTTCACTTTAAAGGATAAGACCTCAAAATAGAATGCTGAATTTGGAAAAGGTGACCCAAGTGGGTCCCAGAAAGAGGAAACATGATAAGGAAGACATAAAAGATGGAGGTAGTGATTGTAAATAGATCCTGAAGATTTTAGCATAGTAAATGGCATGTAAGAACACAAGAATGGATGGAGAGTATTTCAAGTGAAGTGTAGTTTTATTTCTAGTATAGTTGCTTATGTATTATAGAGAGAATGACATTGAGGTTATGTATGCATGTAGGTTGCCATCTGATAAGCACATGAATGGACTGCATGAAATGAGTATGGCATGGAGTCCAGATAAGTATTATGTTCATGCTCTTCTAGGGTTTCCTAAATAAATGAAAATGAAAATGAAATGCTTGTCCTTTACGATGCTTTACGAAACGACATGAAGCACGTTTTATGAAAGATTGCTAAGTATAAGTTTTTAAGTATAAGCATGTAACGGCCCTCCTTGGCAACCCCTTTTTATGAACCCAAAGTATTAAATATATGCATGTGAATGGATGTTATACGTAGTAAGTACTGGATGTATTTTCGTGAAATGAAATGCGAGGCTGACGCCTCATGTTTTAAGCGATGCTTTAAAGGACGCAAAAAAAGTGTTTTAAAAGGCCCTTTTGAAAGATGATGCTTTAAACAATGCCATGAATTGATATTTTAAATGATGCCATGAAAGATGATATTTAAGCTCATGCTTTTAAATGACTTTTATGAATTAACAGACTAAAGGATGAAATAACTAAAAGGACTGAAACGAATTAAAGGACTGAATGCTTTAATGTATGAATATGTGAAAATACGTAACGGTCACATGAATGAACGGATAAAGGTACCAAAGGATTAGATTGGGCAAATTGCAATGCCGGATAAGTAGTAGTGATAGTGCACCCAGTGCTACATCCTAACAGAATGGATTCCTAAAATATGGTCACGGGTGGAATCAAGATCTAAAAAACCGCTAACCCTCATACATGGGGCATAACAGTGTGCAATGGCCAATGAAAGTGATATAAAAGAATGTATGCATGTTAAGAAAAAATGCATGTATTCTAAGACTCTTTAAGAAATGAAGGCAGCGAGGCGTGGGGAACTGTTTTACAAAAAGAAAACCCTTTTTAAAGAAAAACTCCACCTCGCAATGTTTTAAAATGAAGTGAATGTCTATGTATGATATGTATGGAATGATGAATGCATGACTGAAAATCTATGTTGTTATATTTTAAATGTATGAAGTAATGCTTAAGAGTCATCGACTCATATTAGTTTTTATGTGTGCCCTCCTAGGGACAAGATGAGCATGATGCATCAGAACGGACGTGGTCCAAGGGGAAGAGCACGAAAGCCTAGGCATAGCATTTTTGTATGAGAGACTTTAATTATAAAATTTCATATTTTTCACTGTAACACTTTAAACTAAGAAACAGGTTATCTTTATAAATGTGAAGTCTTTTGTATCGTGGCATGAAATGAAAAGAAATTTGAAAATGAATGGTAATTACCGTCTCTTTTCATAAAACACGTTATATTTATAAACGTGGAGTCTTATGTGTGAATTGCCTTTTAGGCTTGTGGAGTATGATGGGTTTTGTTGAATTTGTGGTTGATTTAGAGTCTCGATTTACTATGCCATCCCGAACTACTTTAAAAATGGATTGTATTAAGCTATATAACGAAAGAAGATGTACCTAAAGAAATTTTTGGATGGTCAAGAATCTATCTTACCACTGATACCTGGACGTCAATGTAAAATATGAGCTACATGTGCATATCCATACATTTTATTAATTGCAATTGGAGATTACATAAAATAATACTTAAGTTTTGCCGAGTTCTTGATCATAGGAGTGAAGCTATTGGGAGGGTGTTAGACTTGGGATTGCATGAATAGGGTGTTGATAAAATTTTGACCATCATAGTTGATAATGCCTTCTTCAATGATGTTGTTGTTGATTACATGAGGAGGAGAATAAAAGACAATGATTGCACTATACTAGGTGGTGAATTTCTTCACATGATGCATGTTGCCCATATATTGAATCTGATTGTTATAGACAACCTGAAGGATGTTTATAAATTTGTAGCAAAGATTAGAGATGCCGTCAGGTATGTAAAATCCTCATTGTCAAGATTTTTCAAGTTCAAGGCTTGTGTAGCAAAGGGAAAGATCAGTGGAAGGGTGATTTGCTTAGATGTTCCTACTAGATGAAACTCCATATATTTGATATTGAGTACTACTAAAAAACACAAACAAGCCTTTGAAAAATATGTGTTTGTGGATTAATAATTCGTGAACCCCACTAGTGATGATTGGAAAAATGTATAGATTTTTGTAGAGTTGCAGAAAACTTTTTATGATGTTACATTGAACATTTTTAGTTCTTTGTATGTGACGGCTAATGTATATTTTGAGCAACTTTGCACAATTGAAGATGCATTAAATGATATGTGCTTGAGTAATGATATTATCACTAGAACTATAGGCATAAATATGAGAAGTATGACAAGTATTAGGGTAACACAAATCCATCCAACTTGATGATATATGTTGCTTTTGTGCTTGATCCATGATATAAAATGATGGCAATGAAGTTTTGGTTGCAAAAGTGCAAAGGGTATGAGTTGGCAGATAAGATAGAAGACATGGTTAAATTCCTTTTAGGCCGCTTGATTGAGTAGTATAACATATTTCATGTGGCTAGTGGGGGGGAGTTCTAATGTGGCTTAAGGGAGGCCAGCCACTACTAATACAAATATTGGTAATGAGCCGGCACCACATCTGACAAATCTTGGATCATGTTTACCAAATACCTTGAGGAGCAAGGTGTTATGGAGTTTATATTGGAGCTAGAGAGGTATTTGTTTGAGGTGTGTGTAAAAGAGTCACCGTTTTGATATCTTAGATTGGTGGAGAGTTAATGCAGCCAATTATTCTGTCCTTGCTAAGGTAGCACATGATGTGTTAGCTACCCCCATTGTCTCCAAAAACTGCCAAAGCCCTCATTTGCACCCAAAATTGGTTAAGAACTAAACCAATCGACATTTGAGAGTTGGAAGAATACGTATAGTGAATGGACCTTGAAGGTAAGTTTGAAACTTGAAATATATTTTTTAATATCTATCTAACTTAGGTTATTATCAATCTGACTCAATTTTTAATATTTTTTAATTAGATCATCTAGTTTTATCTTCAATCGAGGCTGCTGTGAGTCTTCCTTCCCATTCATGCTGACATATTTATTGATCTTTGCTTTGAAGGTATGCTGACAAGTTTCTGGGCTTTATTTAGGATTAGTTATTGATCCTAAATACTTATCTAATTTGTTTTAGACATCCTAAATAGGAATATTGAATTTGCCTTGGTTTACCAGTCCCTACCCCACAAAGTCCAAGTTGGGTTTGCTAGGCATCTAGATCCTGAAGCCAACTTGAAGTAGTAGTTTTCATAGGCCTCATGTATTCAGGTAGAATTTGTCAACATTGCTAACATGATTCAAGTTTTTTTTTTTCTACGCTTTTTTATTGACTGATCATCATTTATTGATATGGCTAAAAGGCAAGTTTTCACAAAGAAATTAGTAGTGTAAAAGTCCCCTGATTTGATATGCTACCATTTGCCATTTTTTGTGTCATGTGTCACTCTACCTAGTATAGTACTCTTGGATATGATACCATTTGCCATTTAATCATATAGATCTACTAAAAAAATGTTCAAGACATAGACATGGGTGCAAATTAATGAACAAGAAAAACAACATAAAATCTTTATAGCATGAGTCTCCGGAATCTAAAGAGAAAAAAGAACTTTGAAAGGGAGATGATATAAAAAACAAATTTTTGTGTAACAGATTCATGCTTGGGGTACTCAAAGCACACAGATTTATATTCATCAATTGCTCAAATAAATTAGATCCCTTCAATGATCTAGTAGTCTAGCTACTTGAAAAAATCAATTTCCTTATCATCTTTGATTTGCTTTTGTCAATATATGTTGTATTACTTCTTAGTACTTGCACTGTAAACTTCCTCTAATGACACCATGCAACATGGTCATGTTTCTGATCATTCTAATTAATTAGTAAGTTCATATTAATGCTTTATAGTTAATATTCACTTTCTTGTGCTACAGGTTTTGCAGCATCTTAGGAAAAAAGCTTTGAAACATGCTAAGTTAATAGAAGACCAAGGAGTATGAAAAAACATAAGACCAAGCTTTGTAGTTTATTGTTGTGTATTGGAGTTTGATTAAATCAATGTATACATTTTGTAATGATCTTAGCAAATTAGTTAAAACAATGTAATATGTAGTGGATTGCATCATGTATGTTGCATGCATTTTACATAATGAATGTTGTTTTTCTTTTTTTGTTTTTTTGTTTTTTTTGTTTTACATGCATTTAGTTGTTTATATTTTTAGTTTTCTACATTTATCTATTTTTTTCATAAATTTAGTTTTCTATTTTGATATATTTTAGGCTTTTAGATTAAAAAACAATATTATTGAGAAAAAATAAAATACAAGCTTTTGAAATGAAAAAAAAAAAAAAAAAAAATTGGGTACAGCCTGTAACCTAGATTTGTGGGATTCAAAAATCCAGATTAATCTGGGTTCCGACCTAGGTCTATAACCAGGTTAACCCGAACCGAAACTTGGGTTTCAGGCATGGTATACCTAGATACCTAGTCTGAAACCCGATTGTAAAGTCCTACTTTGGATGCAATTAGTATGGCAACATTTCATATAACATCATGCATTTTAATGAACTCTTTTTCTCACTATCTAGCAATAGATTTGATCTTTTAAGATTATGAACAATTGCATGGACTCTTCACCTTGCTTATGCTATTGTATCAATTTTTGCAAACAACTTTTGTCCAATTGTATCTTACTAAATTTTCAATAGTTATATAATAATCTTCTAGAAACAAACAATATAGAAGAAAACATGACTTGACTTCTTCACTTTTTAAATGAATGTAATCGAAATATATGCTGGCATATTATACCTTTGGATTTAGACCAGGGATATATTGTGGAATAGACTTTTTATGCTGCTCAAGCATGACATCCCACTCATTTTCATTGCTATTGTTTCTCAAAGCACTTCCAACAATTGCAATAGCAATAGGTAAACGTCCACATTCCTCTACAACCATTTTGGCTTTTAGTCGTAGACTGGGGGTACTAATACATGAATCACCTGCCATCTCTCTAAAAAAATCCCATGCTTCTTCTTTAGATAAGAGTTCGATTTGAAAAATCTTCTGAGTCTTCATTTGAATGCAAGTTTCTTCACTTCTTGAGGTAAGCAAGATTTTGCAACTATTATCTTTATCTCCACAATGAATTCCAATAGCCTCGAGATCAAGTTGTTCCCAAACATCATCCAATATTATAAGGACCTTCCTGCTCTTCACCAATCTTGAATGTAGTTCAATTGCTCTTCCTGGTAAAGTCTCTTTATTAAGTTTCGGGCCTAGGTGCTCTGCAATTTCACCTTGAATCTCCTTCAGGTTTTGATTTTGAGACACTGTTGCAATTGCAACTTTATCAAATAAATTATCACCTTTTACTCTTTTGGCTATCTCTTTGGCCATTTCAGTCTTCCCGATGCCTCCTATACCACATATCGCAATCATGTCCATCTTGTCATCCTTGAGAGCCTCCAAAACTTCATTAATCTTTGTTTTTCTTGACTCGAAATTCTTAAAGCGTCCATTGGATGTTGATCCTACTTCCAATGGAGGAGCACGAATGAACACACGATCATATTTTTCACCTTCTTGTAGTAGCACAATTATGGCTCGAGTATTCTTTTGAGCTTTCTTACCTAAGAAGTAAGGAAACTTTAGGTCTGGGCAGCACCCATTCAAACACATCATATTAGCTTTAACATCTTCTTAAAGGAATTTCCGAAGCTCTTCAATTATTATGTCCACTTTTGTTTGCCATGTTTGGACTTCACTTGGGATTTTTTCTTGATTCCAATCGACTCCTTGAACGGATTGTTGCACGGCCTCCTTCTTTAAAAGTAGCTTCTGATAATGCTCTTTTACTTTCGTGATGTTCCTCTTATAGAAATTCAGATAGCCGACATGTTCTCCAAAAGGAAGAACCAAGTATTCTCCAATTGTTTCGACAATTGACCCCACAATCTCCATTTCTTTTTCTTCTTTCTTTCGTTCGTTCTCTACTTTTGCAATTTTTTTTATTTCTTTTTCCACTTTTGATTTTTTGGTGAATACATGAATGTGTGAAATGAGATGGAGAATGATAAGTTCACAACTAAATTGAAAAGTAAGAATAAAAATATTTCAAAACCAATATCAATGAAAAACACTAACTAGATGCAATTTGCCTCCTACTGCCCATTTACAAATCAAAGAAACAAAAAACAGAAGAAAAACTTGATAGTAAAATATTGTGACAAAAAGATATGAAGAAATACCAAAATGATCAAGGAAATAAATCACTAATTAGTAGACGTAAATGAAAGCAATGCAATCCCTTGCTTTGCATGTATACAAGGGATCCCTTCAATGCAAAGCAAAGAATTTTGGTGAAAACTTGCTTTAAACCAATAACAATTTGAACAACAATGCCTTTTCTAACTATGAGAATATGTATCAGGCAAAATGGGCATAATCTGTAATGTTGGCGTTAGGTACATACTACTGTACTGGAGGTTAGAAATTTAGAAATTCTAAATATTTTTGGACGATCAAAATTGTATTAACTAAAATAGTGTATATATATAAATTTTGTCTTAATACAACTCAAATCTCAATATCACTTAACTTGGTCATAGTTCATTTATATAATTGTTTATAGTGATTATACAAAAATAAGACACTTAACAAAAATAGACTAAAGTTATCTATGTTGCATTAACTTTAATATCATAGTTTTTCTTTTGGATAAAAATTTATGTCCAATTTGTAGCTAGTACTGATTGAGAAAATTTTCAAATCCGAAGATGGTAATGATAAAATTGGAAATCAAAGTGGCAAAATACATAGGAGGATAAAACCCTAGTATTAATTAAGCACTTGACCCAAAATGAAATAACAGAAGGAAATGCTCAGAGTCCAATATATCTAAGTAGTAGGGAGATAGCCCCCCGCAATCCAACTCGCTTGCCCAATCTGTCCATTCCACTAGAGGGTTATGACACATGGCTGCGACTATATATTTGTAAGCTTTACGTGGTCATGGGTCACTATAACGCCTAAATGAAAGGCCTAAGCCACATGGTCTATACTCCAAAAGGATTAGCCAATGATAGAATTAAAGTCTCATTGGAGCAAGACTTCTCATTCCTAAGTAATATGGGATCTCATACACTACCCACTTTTATCACTCATTAGAAAGGATGTGGTATCACAATCTCACTCCCTTATATTCTTGATGGCCTCATTGGGCTAGTTCATTATAGGTAACACAACACAAGTCCCACATTTCTAATTAGGATAGGCTCTAATACTGTTTGTAGCTCCCCAATGGAAGGCCCAAGCTGCATAGCCTATAGGCTATACTCTAAAAAGACTAGTCAACGATATTAATAATAAGATTGAAATATTAAAAAAAAATGAGAATTTCTCATTCTCAAGCAATGTGGGATTTCAAACACTATCTACCCTTATCACTTATTAGAATAGGAGATCACATTCATGGCCATGACTGTGGATTTGTGTTTTTGTAAATAGATCTAAGGTGTTCTTTTGATTTTTTGTGATTTGTTTGATGTATCTACGATGCCGTACTATTTTATTTTTTTCATTTTTAATTTTTTATGTGAAGAATACGTTGCTAGACAGGGTAACCGGATGATGATAGTGTCAATCTTCCCGCTGGCAAGTGGACTTGGGTAGGAACAGGTTGTGGGGGTGTGGTTTGGCCACCAACACATGTGAGGACGAGGCGTGGGAGGTGGCTACTTGTCTATATAGGGCAGGTAGTACCCCTACTAAGCAGAAACAATTTAATATCATCTTTTTTTTACTTTTATTATTCTTTTCAATTATTTAATTGGGTTGTGTTATAAAAGGAAATAGATTTTGGTTAATTTTAAAATCAAGCCTAATTTTGATAGGGTAAAATATGTGTGTAAACACAACGTAAATAAAGAATATTAGAAATATAATACTTATGATTTATAAATTTATGCTAAAATATAATAATATATTGATGAAATATATCTTTCATATTTAGTTTATATGAAAACCAGGGTGGCCCTCTTACTCAGTCTTGATTGACATAATGGTTTTTGATCCTTTGTTTCCTCTTTTTATTCATTTTCTGAACCCTTTTCTATATTTTTTAGTTTTTAGTTCTTTTATTTATTTATTTATTTGCTTATTTTTATCTCTCTCAAGACAACTGCGTTATGGTAATTGACCTCTTGTTCCTAATTTTGTTTATTGATTTGAGAATATTATAGCTACATTGCTACGATTGGAGATGTAGAAAAACAATTCTGCATCCAATGACTAGAAAAAG